>NC_041384.1:502030-505397 GCF_002162155.2 Triticum dicoccoides | reverse complement strand
GGATTTGACAGTGGTTCCCTAAAATTGAAATGCTAATATGTCTTCCATTATGATCGATGGCTCTACCTTGATCTATGGTGCTGGGCCTAGGGTGTGCGCCTACCTTTCATGTCATTAGTGGTTGTGGTTGCTAAGCAACTATGAGCAAGGAGAGAAGTGATCATGAGCGTTAAATCATCGGATGGTAGGAATGGCGGAGGAAGCGCAAGGAACGGGACGGTGAAACAGGTGAAACCGAGACAGTGCATGCGTAATGAGTTAGTGCAATCCCTATTATGACCGGACGAAATTGTAACCGCACCCCATAAATAAGAAAACATTGCTACACTTTCTATTCTAATAAACCACAAACTCTAATAATGGCAGTCTGGTCATCAACACGGGTTTGTGCCGTGTGGTCACGTTTAATGCCGCATGTGATGGGATTTAAAGATAAAAACATTGTGACTTGTTCCTTTGCTGCCAGGGCGCAACCCTTCTCCTCTCTTATTTATGGGCTTCTCTTCCGGTGCTCTATTATGTGTATCAAGTTGTGTAATACCGCCTGATCAGCCCTCTTTCTATTTCACTCGGCTGTTCAGCACAGTTGGAGCTACAACCTACAAACAAGGTAGATTCTGCTAGTGGGGGCTAACTATGTGGTACTCCCTGTCCCACACGAAGATTGAGAATAGGAGACATGTCCTATCTATCGATCGACGATATATCTTCCATACTTCCTGATGTCTCCCGTTCTCAAGATTTTTAGTGTCTCCATTCTTCCCCTCCATCTTCTTATCACTATGGACAATTCTCAACTGTTTTGTATGCTAGTTCAAAGTTGGTAATAGGTAAAACTGAAAAGGAACAAGTTCATTATACTCAAAGGATAATAGGGTGCTTCTCTTTATATAAAGAACAAACCTTTATTAGGAACAATGCTGGTAGGTGAAGCATTCATTTATTTTCTATCCTGAGACCAATGCACATGAGTTTGATGCGTAGGTGTGTCTGCAACTACCATTAAGAAACTAATATATTTTTAATGAACTTGCTATATCTTAGTTGACTGAGATCTATGAAGTCTGGGTCACACCCTGGGTCGTTGGATCCTAAGCATAGTAAAAAGGGCAGAACTCAAATGAAGAAATCAGCCAACGAACGTACCATCGATAAGGCACCAAAACAAGATGTGGTTCATACTGCGCCCGAGAGCACTACTAAATGGCGCGTATGCGTATGTTTTAGTCCTGTCAACCGATGTTAACACTAGACAAGTTGAGCGCAGTAACAACTGAAGCTTAGCTTCTGCACACTGACGTGGTAGCTAACAGATTACTTATGTAACCTAAGTGTGTTGGCCGTGTGGTAACCCGAAACTTATTTAAACCGTCTACTACATCGGTGATGGTTCATGTTCGGTTGTGTTGGTTCTCTGAGGCCATGCATGAACATATGCATCATCTCATCATGCATTTACTAACCACCAGATGCCTATGTGGGCCACGAATTGAGAGCACTCTGTTAGGAAATCTTGTGCCAGTCTTGGCGAGTCAGTAGTTGAGTTGGCATTCGTGAAGAACTACTAGTTAAACATAGTAGTATTACTAGCTGATTGGTCTAGCTTGTGTACCATATGTGTTTGAGCTAGCTAATGTATGTACGGTACTAGGAGTTGGTGTTCAATTAGGCTAAGTGTCCGACTCGGATTTGTAGTAGGTCCAGTTAGCTATAGGTCGAGGTTTGGATCATGTATATATATATATATATATATCTGTGTGTGTGTGTGTGTGTGTGTGTGTGTGTGACCATGACTGTAGCTTTGATGTATCCTGGAGGAAATGGAAAAATAAATAAAATGGAAAAGAACAAGGCACGACACGTGCCTTTGCCAAAAGGTTTTTTGGTCGCGTGTTCATCGTGTGTTGATGTGATCGATCCTATATGCAAATTCGAACAGTAGGTATCAGAGCAAGGTTTGAGAATTTTAAGCTGCGGTTGCCCCTGGGTGGCGACCTAAGAGCGCCTCATGGTAGGCCAGGTAAGTCATTAATTGGATGATGAAGCGACGAGGAGGGTAAGGCAATCATCGTTTAATGGAGCGACAAGGAGGAACACAGTGGGATGTCACCGGCAATGCGGAGGAGGGAGTGGTGCCGTGGTGCTGCGGTAGAGATCATCAAGATCGTCGTCCGGGGGAGTCAAATGAGTCAAGGAGTTGTGCGAGTTTGCATGTTCGGCCGACATTATGTCTACGAGTCGTCGTGTCTGAATGCTTGTCTTTGTGATGATTCGTTGGAGTTGTAGCAGTGTGCATGGTGTTCCCTGAGTCATGTCCATGTCCTACTGCACGCAGGTACAAGGAGTATGGTGTGCACTGGTGCAAGGCAACGACCAAGCAATGGAGCCATGTTTCAAGACATGTCATACTTGGTGTATGGATATGACACAATGCCTTGTTTTGCCGGTAAAGATTCATAAAATAGAAAGCATGCAGGTTGTGTAGCTCCTTTGTACAAGCTCCACCAACCCAGCTGCACCAACCTACTCTACTTCTACATTTCTCACTCTGTACAAGCTCCACCAATCCAGCTGCACCAACCGAGCCTGATGACAGTGAAAAAATGAAAAAAGGGAGAGGGCAGGGGAGGTGATTCGCACCTGCAACTAAGCACCAGACTCCACGGCGGTGAGGAAGTAGACACGGTAGCGATGGAGACATTGCGGGATCGCGGCCTTTCAACCTCGACGGGTTTCGGCTTGAGCTCGACACGTGATGTGCCATGTGTGAACGCAGCCAACATTGCGCTCGCCGCCGCCATGTGTGACAGCTCTCGCTGGAGCTGTGGTTTCCTGGCCTCCTGTAGCGCACGTCGCCTGAATTGTGTGCGCCTCGATGCCATGCCGTCGACATCAGTAGATGCATTTCCGCTGCGCACTTTGCCACTGACTAGAGTGGAGCCCTAGACACCACCCCTTGCAGCCCCGGCGACAACCACAACTCCTGTTGCTCTCCATGACTGTGCCCCGGCCAGCACCACAGCTCCTGAGAAAATCCCACCTCTGCCCCACAGCGAACACCTGGATCTGGCGGCTGCCGCCATGGGGATTCGCCTAGATCCATGGGCAGTCGCCACTGCACTTCGACCAGAAATCATTGGAGAGTCGAGAGCTAGAGCTCGGTGGTGGAGTGGATGAGGTACCACTTGAGACGGTGTGATGAGAGTGTGAGTTGGTGAGAGCATAGGGCCAGGAAGAAAAACAATGACATTCGCTCGTTCGGGCAAAATGATCCAAGGATGAAAAGGGCGTTTGTTTTAGGATCGTAGAAATTTGATGTTAGATTTTAACTTAATTGACAAAAACATTGCATCCAGGCCGGTATAAC
>NC_041384.1:497040-501665 GCF_002162155.2 Triticum dicoccoides | reverse complement strand
CTGGCGAGGAAACCCTACCAGCATATTAGCACTCCTCGACGCAGGGGCAGCATGTCGCTGGCGAGGAAACTCCGCCTACTAAGAAAACAGGATGACGCTCCTATAAGGACGCTCTCACACAGCCAAATGAAAGGCTGCCACAACTAATTTCCAGAATCCACATGGAAAATAAGATCTGGATGCCAGCATTGTACTAAAACCAGCCCAAAGAGGGGCCCTTCAATTATAGGAACCAACGTGATATGAACATATATCTCTGTCCAAGATGCAGCGATGAATTGTAGCTCAACTTCATTCACTACCAAGAACAGCCATTGTTCTACACATGCTCCTGAAGCCTCCTATAACCCACTGTTTTTTTCCAACTCTTTGGTTCTTGTTTTGCGCATAGTTATCATTTTTTTAATAGCTCCTAGATGTTTTACTAAGCTAGCTGTTATCCAACAAATGCTTTTGTGGGGAAGATGCTATCTGGCGAGTTAAACCAATGTGAAATGATGTAATGTTATATCTACTACTAAGGTGAATTCGAGCAGCATATATATAGGCAGGAGGGTGAACCGACGTAGTCTACGCGTCTTATAGTTGGCTCAGCGTCCGGTAAGATAATAAGTAGCTTATTAGGTAGATAATACCATCCTTCTTCTTCGTACTGCTGCTATCTCCCGCGCGCGCGTTGGGGCGCCCGATTTCCGACCAGCCCATTATTAAGAGAGATTGAATGCCACCAGTTAAATTCACAGAAGGAGAGATATTTGTGGAAAGAAAAAGATACCATGCATGATGCATGCGTGAATTAGGAAAGTACCACACATTTTTAGAGGGAAAGTTGGGTGCATGCATCGATGGACCCGTACATAAAATGAGTTAATTACACTTGTAATACATAAACATGCACGGTGCTAACAAAATCACGTGCGCAAGTGGGACTCACACCAGCTGGCACACTACGTGCTTGCTGTCAATGACGGTTGACGGTGCACAGTTATATAGAGATAATGGGAATTGTATTTAAATGTTCTTTTACTATTTTTATGGTTTTTTTAGTTTCTATGTCGTTTTTTAAGTTTTCGTATGCTTTTGTTGGGTAGTATTTAGGTTTTTCTAGTTTATGTAGAGGAGGGTTGCTGCGGCCGCGGTGACACGCACGCACGCACACGACCCGCTTGCCGCAGCGGCGCGGACAGATACCATGAGATGCTACTGGCACTATATATAGTTCTCCGCATCTTCTCCGGCCGGGAAGTCAAAGTTGGTCTGCAAATGCATGAACCATCAAGAATGGACACAAAATCAATCGCTATATTGGAATTATTTGCGTACGTATACCTACTCACTGTAGGCACAAAATAAATCAATGCATACGAAGCTTTGCACTGAGTATGTTATGCGTAGGGCTGGATATAAAACAAAAGTTTTCATCACTTCTTTCTTGGTACACCCCCTAAACACTAACACATAAAGGGCTCAGATCATTCGATACCTCTTCATAAAAAAGGGCAAGATGAGCATACCCACTAACCCCCATGCGAAAAATAAACCACACTCCCCCGACGTACCCACCGCGTACGCTGTCGCCCTGGGTACGGCCACACGACGTACACGTACGGACGCACCTGCACGTATGGTCAGCCGTGAGTAACGGTTCCCGATGCCGTCGCCCGCCATGAATGCTTTAATGCCAGTGCCCCGTCGCCTCACCTGCCCACCACGTGCTCCCGAGGCCGTGGGCTCCCGGTGCCGCCGCCAGCCTTGACTACATTAACGCCCCGGCGGCTATTATAAGGCTGGTTATAGTGGGCAATAATATATACTAGTATCATGCATATGATACTAGTGTATGATACTATCTTCATAGTGCATAGTAACATAAAGTAGTATCATAGAAGATCATATTTATTGTCATGGATGACACAAATTAGTATAGCATTTAACATGATATGGTATCTACCTATGTTACTCTAACCCTCTCGCTTCTTTAATTATGTGCCACATAAGCATGTTTGCTAGTCCCAAGTGCATGTTACCGGTTATGTTACCCCCGCTATGGCCAGCCTAAAAGGTCCCGTCTCCCACAACTCTCTCCCACCCCGTCCCCCACAACTCTCTCCTCCCTATTCCCCAGAGATGGCGTTCTACCGCGGCAGTAGCAGCACCGGCTCCGGCGACGACGATGACGGTCCCAGGGACTGGCCGTCGAGCCTGGGCAAAAGGATACGGAGGAGATGTACCGCTACGGCCTCCCTGTGCCGCCGGGCTGCCGTTTTCCCCACCGCTAGAAGATCGACAAAGACGGCTATCAGCATGAGGCCCTGGCGCAACGGCGGAGGAGCGCTGGACCCACCCCGGTGGTCGGTGCAACATCAGAGGCCGTCACTAGTTTTGTGACGGCAAAGTCTACGACAAGGTCATCACTGCCTTTCGGCTGGCGGTGTCCGGTGTCACCCCCGACCTCACCGGCCGCGACAACCTCCTTCGCACCCTGGCAGCGGCACATGCCCTGGTCTAGCACCCGCCCCATCGTCGAGATTGTCGCGGCTGGCGGGGCTCCCCGGCAACGACGCCAGTGCCCGCCGCCTCCCTTTCCTGCTGGCGGTGGAGCTCCCGCCGGAGTAGTTAGTCTTCTGCAAAGATAGCGATCCCGACGACACGTCGGGTCTCCATGTCGCCCTACGGTCCTCGGAGGCTGGAACGGCTGTCGGGGAGGCCGCCGAGGTAGCGGCCGTCGTTGAAGCAGCTGCGGCGATGACAGCAGGGAGGCGGAAATGGCGCCGGAGGAGGGGCAGGCGGCCGCGGCGCCCGATGAAGGCATTGACTGGGACACCACCGACAGAGCAGCGACGACGCCGTCGTAATCGACCTCCTAGCTAGCGACGTGGACTAGTTTTTCTTAATATCGTTCTAAGTTTAAATTTTGTTTTATGTTTAAATTTCGGTCTCTTGGCTAGCGACGAGGACTAATCTTTTATGTATGAACTCGCAGCTAATGTTTAAATTTCGTGGGACTGTGTAAAATATCTCAATGTTTACTGAAATATGAATGAAGAAAATGTATGTTTGTTCGAAATTGTTGTATTTTCATTTCGTCAAAGTTGTTGTTAACCTAATGTGATAATGACGAGAATGAAAACCAAATTTTAAATATTTTGAAAAGAACATGTATGATTATAAAAAAAAATCGTCACTCCGAGAATATTTTTTTCAGCGAGAAGAGGATGCGAGTGGCAGGGACCAATAAAAGTTTATCGATGTTGAAAGTTATTGTTTTGAAAAATGAAACTGAAAACTTTTGAAAAAATGAGAGTCTGTGCATTTTGCAAAATAGGAAAAAAAATAACAGAAAAAGTGAAAAAAATTGAAGAACAGTTGATAGGTTTTTAAATAGATAAAAAATGGTTGATTTTGAAAAACTGTTGATAAGTTTTTAAAAAGATGGCAAAAAATGGAAAAAGTACATCGCTGTTGAAAACAAGTTGGCAGTTTTCATTACGAATGAGAAAATTAAAAATAGTTGATAAAAATACAACATGTTAATTAAATTGAAGACAAAGATTCAATTGTTTAAAACTATTTAATAGTAATGTATGGTTTTATCGCCGGGAAATCACTAGAAAATGCATACAGTGTCAAAATTCACTCAATATTGATATGGATGATTCTCTTGTGGATACAATGCCGTTGAAAATATTGTTGTGGCTTCTCACATTCTATTGTTATGGTTT
This sequence comes from Triticum dicoccoides, assembly GCF_002162155.2. Classification (NCBI taxonomy): domain Eukaryota; kingdom Viridiplantae; phylum Streptophyta; class Magnoliopsida; order Poales; family Poaceae; genus Triticum; species Triticum dicoccoides. The sequence continues at coordinate 497,943 of NC_041384.1, read as the reverse complement.
TATCTTCACTTCAGCTAACACTCTTCAGACTATGTTTATTTGTCTGGACGAACTAGAGTCGAGACTATACTGCATTAGAATTCATAGCTGATTTCTAATTCCAAAAGTCCATATCTTATAGCTGAAATCTATTAACCTTTGTCAAATGCATGTGCATTGATCCTAGTGCATCTACGGCAAACGTGATGTTGTTACTCAGTCTAGGGCAGAAGAATATCAAGGACCTTTGTTCATATCGTGCGTGCCCTTACTCGGATCTTGCACACTACTAAGAACTTCTCTAAAAGACAGGGAACTGCCTCTTGTTTTCTCGAAAATGTTTTCTGCCACTATGTCGGCTCCAAAATGTAATTTAATTTGATTGTTACCATTTGAGTAAGAATGTACTAGTACTACATCTGTCCTGGATGAAAATTATGCATTCAATCTTGGTTTTTGTCCAAATTATGCTACTTACCATGATTGGTGGAACTGGTCATCTTGTTTTTTTAAACGAGAGGACCAAATTTTAATGGAGAGGAAAAAATAGAACTACAATTACATTCTTGAATTGTTTCAGAAGCAAAATGTTTTAGAAACGTATCATAATAGATGTGTTCCTGACATTCTATCCAATGGCTGCATGACTGTCCGGCGGGTTGCTAAGGATTCACCCCATTACAGACAATGTATTCACTGTTTTGATTGGCACGTAGATGGGTCCGATGAATATTCTGTCTTACATGAAGTTATTTTGTAGGCTGTAGCACATAGCACGTTAGCCATTTACCATATGAGCTCAAGATTTAAAATGTGTAGACCCTACATTAATGCAGAACGAAACTATTGTAACTTAAAGGGTATTCATCACGTAAATGTTGATAAAGAAAAATAAGTGCTTCACCAACGTCCAAGTACGTGAAT
>NC_041384.1:412289-496548 GCF_002162155.2 Triticum dicoccoides | reverse complement strand
TAAGGGAGAACTAGGTTAGTCTATCAGGCATAAAAGTATGAGAAAAGCCAATGAGACAGTGGGCAGAAATATGGGAATAGGAGGCGTCGGTAACCGGGTTGTTGCAATGATCTTGCGACACCGAGGCTTGGGTCTGATCGTGCACAGTATCGCAGGTAGTCGTAGTAGGATCAAATTTAGCATAGTCGACCACGTGCAATCATATCGATCGTGCACAGTATGGCAGGGATTAGGAAGAACATGAGTACATTGGCCACACGAGATCATCCTCTCTGCCAGCTTGACTTGTAGGCGGATGAGTCCTTCAGCTTACCTGTTCACACCTGCATGCGTGCAACACGCAAGAAGGCCTGCAAACGTAGACTGGAGCTTCTTTTCGTCATCACGGCACTAGAGCTAGCATACATGATAGATTGTTGTGCTTTTTTAGGGTAATAGATACTTGTGATTGTCTTTTCTAGTCCCAGCTCAGATACTATCCTGAGTCGTCCTGCAAATGTAAACAAATATCCAGAGCATTATGGGTGTCGGTGTAAACCATGCGTCAATCTGCGCTGCAGCAGTAGATGATTCAACGCCGTCCTGAAGAAGTACACTACTCGCTGCCTTCCTCCGCCTTCAGACCCCTGATGTAGTTTCAGTGCTCTTTTGTTTTGGTATTGTCGGTACCCTCTGCTCCTTCGTGGGCTTTTGATCTGCTCGATGTGTCGAGCTGTTTCTGGACTCTTGGCATGATCTAATTTGAGAGTATTAGCCGTCGTCGGGTTTCCGCCCCATAGCAGGTGCCTGAAGGATCCATCTCCATGCATACATGTGGCGATAGTAGACATGAATGCAGATTTTCTGAACCACCGCGTACTCAATAGCTTGATGACTCCATTAAACAAAGTCCATTGGCTTTGAGGTTCGCAAGCTCGTGATTGCGCAGAGATATTTTAACGACATTATATACTACTTGTTGCCCAGATCCAATAGAGGCACGTGGCGAAGAAATAAACACTTGGGTAAGTTGTGCCCATGCATGTCTAATCCAGCTACAGACCACATCGAGCTATTTGTACTTGCACAATGACACTTCCCTTCTGTGTACATAGGCAGTGCCTATTAGGCACCATGAGAAGGCAACAGCTATAGAAGTAGGTACGTTAGCAGCAGCAACAACAACGAATGATAAAATCATTGGTCGAATATGAGGAGCCTGTCTAAATTTGGGTTTCATTGAACGGACCGTCCGCCCGGACATATAGCGGGGTTCAAGAAGTCCGGCTGTGGATACTCTTAGTCATTAGCTGCAGAATGACATGGATGGCCATGCATTTCTGATCTTCGTAGAAGTAGTAGTAGTAGTAGGTGTACGGTGATGCACAGGACAAAACAAAGTAAAAGCTCACATCCTCCCTTTCTTAATTCTATATATGAATTTTGTCTGTTCATTTACTATAAAAAGTTGACGTATGATCCTACACCCTGGCTCCTATTCGACAAAGTTTGTGGCTCTTGACGGGAGGACGCGGGCAAAACCTATTCGACAACGGCTAGTACTGCGCTCCTACCTTCAAGCAGGGCATGTTCACAATGTGCAGCATGCATGGACTCGCTACACTGATTATGCCGCGGTCTACCACACACGGCCGTGACCGGCCACCATGTACACAGGGCCGCATAAGAAGAAGTCGTGTTCGTGTACACAGGGCTACCATGTTTACATCTGCAACTTCCTCTCACGCCTTTTTTGGGGAGTGGCAAGACTTGAACTACACTTCAGCGAGCCCCAATGGGGGTAGCCCGCTCTAGACCTGGCTAGACACAACTAGCATTGAAGCCCACTGAATGCGTTCAACCCACCAAGTTGTCATAACGATTTGCCTATATATATATAGAATTGCTGAACCAGAGCAAATGCAGAACAACCGCGACCCCAATAGAGCTGAGCGCAGCAGTAATTATGCAGCAAAGCCATCATGTCGTAGAAACTAAAAAGTCCATGCATGCTATAATTAATATCCATTGCCCGAAAAAATATAATTAATCAACACATTGATGACTTAGTGCAAGTTTGTTAATTTACGGCAAATCTTCAATTATGTCTCAATAAAGACCAACGAAACCGAGTAGTAATTATGCAGCCAAATGAATGGAGGGAACACGAAAGAGGAAGAAGTATTTTTCGCCCATTTCTTTGTCAAAGTGTCGGCGGTCCCAACTCCTCAGAAGCCGCATCACAGCTCTATGTTTTTCTTATCCAGGACATGGAAATGTGTTGTCCAAGTTGGCCACAGGAGGGGATCCGGTTGCAGGAATCGCGGCGGTTGTGGAAGGGGAAAACGTAAAGCTTTTGGTGAGTTTGATATGGAGGGAGAGCAACATGAACTTGCAGTGATGCTTGATTACTCCACTAGGAAGGTTGATGCGCGTTGTTGATTTAGTAGTTAGTCTCGTGATGTCCATTCAGGGTCATTCCTGCCACACCGGAGCTGAAACTGACATCCAAATTAAATTGTAGTTAAACTTGAGCTTGGCTAAGAATAACATGGTTAATAAAAGTTAACTGCAAAATAATATGTGTGTAAATAGTAAATAGATGGAATAGCAGGGGCAGCAACGGTGTAGCTCACCACCGAAATCGGTGGCCTCATTGGCGATAAGGGCGAGAGCGGCTAGTTGAGGTGACAACAATGTGGCCGATGACACCAAGTTATCCTCACGCTGCCCAAGTCTTCCATATATTGCGGGCTAAACCGCCAATTTATGTCAGTGTTCTCAAGTTTGACCACCAACGAGGTTCAGGGTGCCACCACCTTGAAATGTCTGATGTTTCCTCAAGGCCCGAGTTGTCGCACGGATGAATATCACGACACCTCAAGTCAATGAGATAGCCTCTTATATTGGTCAGAGCGGGTAATCTAGTGATCATCGTGGTGGGGAATTGCGGGATTGGAGCCCATTTCCGGTGTCATTTTCCGTCATTGCCTACACCAATTAACATGCCTCGACTTACCAATTAACGTCAGTGAATCCAGCATAACCACACGTTGTAGTCCACACCACCTTGCCGCCCGTTAAACACTACTTCTTCAGCTGACGCCACCGTCGATTCCGCCTCGCAAACTGTAATCATTATTGCACTTCAAAGAATTATTTACAGTAAACCAAGGCCAATAAATATTAACTATAGCAAATAATAAACCAAGGCCAATAATTTATCATAAACAACCACCATCCTGGTTTATTGGTCCCCTTTGTATTTTTTGCCAAACTTTGACCATAGATTTAACTAAGAAAATAATAATGCATGTCACTAAAAATTATATGGTTGGATTCGTATTTGAACATAGTTTGCAGTGATATTATTTTTGGTTACATGCATAAGGTCAAAATTAAGCTGAAAATGCGAATGGGACCAATAAACCAGGACGGAGGTAGTAAAAAATATTATACATATATACTAATTATTATTTGGATCTTTCGGGGCATCGGTTTCTATTTTCAAGGTGACCCCACAAATAGTTTTGTTGGGAATAGCAAGGACCATAGAGCATTTCTAGCCATGGACAGTTGTGCCGCTGCAGAGGCTTGGAGCAGAAGCCTCAAGCCCGTCTCTCCTCCTTGACCCCAAAGCGTCGACCAAAGTTTATATACGGAATCTTGACAAACGCGAAAATGGATGTAAAATATTTTTCTAAATATTTTACTAGCACTATCATCGCAACACTACATACCATTCAGCCCACAGGGAAACCAATGAATTCCTACGAACACATGTTATTCATCGAGGAATACTAACAATAAGTAGCGCCCAAAAGGTTGTCTATGAGTAATTGGAAGATTTGAGGGATTTAGCAGTCTCAGTTGACCCCAAAGCGTCGAGCGGTTTGAAGCAGCTAGCTAGCAGTCTTAGTTTTACATGTAGGTACTGTTTCATAAGCTAGCCCTACCATGAGCATGTGTGCGCACTGTTATGAGACATGTGTCACCAATTTATAGAACATACTCAATAATTAGCACACAGGGACAATGGCGTGAATGCCGATAGAAACGAGAAAGATTAGTTGCTTCAACCACGAAAATTTGAGAATATCCAATGAACTAGTAGGACTTGTCTTAATTAGGAGGCTCAGTTCCTGAGGTGAGTCTGAACATGAGTGCGAGTGCAGCAGAGTTTGAATTCCTCGTTCCATGCCAAAAAGCATGAGGAGGATGTATATATTGGGGTTGATCACTTGAAGGGTGGATACTACTAGCCTCGTCAAAAAATAAAATAAAATATGGCCCACCAACCTCCACTTTTTTAAATAATAGAATTCATTTCATTTATATCCCATTATCTTTGCTTGACTACATAGCAAGCTCCAACGAATGTCCCGCTTCACTTTTACATGCTTGCAAGACAAATAGGTGAAACCCACATACACAGAGAAAAGAATGAGAGAGGAAAGGGATAAAGAAAACCATGGGAAGAGGAGACAACAGGAAGAATGGAAGTTCCAACACTCATGAAAAGCTAGGTCGTCACTGTCAATGTTGATGTCGAGCATATGTTGACCACGCTGGAGACAGAGTCGACGTGGCCAGCTGCGATGTTGCCGGCAGAGGCAGGAAAGATTGTTGAGGGATGTTGGCATGGTTCGGGGGATCGCCTGAATGGACAATAGTAGGGTTTAGAGCTAGGTCCAAGTGGAGACGCCTCGACGGAGGGAGGTGAGGCTGGCAGGTTGGCCAATTTCAGAGGGGGTTTGGTCAGGCGGGAGGATGAAGACGACTAGAGGGTAGGGTTCGGGCAAGCAGGGCTAGCGAACCGTGAACGGTAGTGCTACAGGCCGTGAATTGTGGTGACCCGGGTTTGGAATGCATTTGAGGAGCTTTGGCTGGACGGGAGGAGGAAAATGACAAGAGGAGAAAGGCTCTCGGCTGTTGGATCCTGATCGCACTATATAGAAAACAAAGTATGGCAGGTTGCGGGTTTTGAGCCAAAGAATTAGTCATTGTTGTCAATATTAATATCCAGTCATTTTTGTCAAAGTTTCATGGGATCGAGCATAATATCCTTCTTTAGGTGTTTTTTTAGTTGTGTTAGGCTCTGTGTCCTGCTTAAAGAGTCAAGGTGGTGGGGCTCTCTGAATATGGAATAAGGAATTCCCCACCTAGCCCCCATCAGGTGGTGCATCTAGCGTCATTGGAGGGCCTATGGAGATTTGTCTCGAACGGAACTCATAGGATTCGTTCAGCGTTTGTCCTCGGTGGATCAATGTGGATCCAGTCTTTGTTCGTGTGTGTACAGGTTGAACCCTTCCGATCTACGCGTCTCTTCATTGATGACGGTTTCTGTTTGGATGCGCTGGTCCTATGGGGTAAGCACGACTATTTCCTGACAATACATTAAGGTTTGCCTAGCTCCAATGAGGGAGGTTTGAATGACGGCGGCGCGTCTTCGGCGCGCTCAATTGCATGTAGCCATTGCTAGGTGGTGTATGGACCTGGACGTATTTTTTACTTCTGATGTTCTTTGTACTACATTCTACTACAAAAAAAATTCCTCGCAAAAGACGGATATAACCATATCTCTATGCTTGAAACTAACTAAACAAAAAAAGTTACATTGTTCTACATTATTCCCAATTTGTAGAACTCGCCAAACAATTTGTAGATCCATGTGCGAAAAATTAGTTCGTTCCACCCACGAAAATTTCCGATGGACTAATAGGAGAATCAGTTCGTATCTTCTAATTTTAGAATATCGTGTTCCTGTGCATCATGCCTGTTTCTGTTGTACAATATGGCGTTACATACTGGAACGGCATTTTGACTCCTGGGCTCAGATAAGCTAAGACATGAACATTAATTTTGTTAAAAGTAGACAAAAAAAATTCTGTTCTGTTGTGCTAAAAGATGTTTGGGTGCGTGACGTCCTTGCCAAATTTGGTGAAGTTTGGACCTTCAAGGAGCTCTTAGGAAAAAACTAATTTTTGGGCATGTGAGGGATTTTGAAATTCCACATTGTTTGGATGCCATTTTGTCTTTGTTGCCACGGGATCCTTGAGTGTCCCAACTTCACCAAAAAAAATCATGAGCATCACACACTCAATCATCCTGTCCACAAAAAGTTTTTTTTATATTTCTTTGGTATTTTGAACACTTTTATAGTTCACCAATAATAGATGTTTGTGTCATGTTCACGAAGACGAGACGGCGGCGGCCCCCTGAAGATAGAACAAGGTTCTTCCCATCTTGCCCCCGTCTTGGTGGTTTATCTAGCATCGTCAGGATGCCTAGGGAGATGTATCTCTAGTGGATCTCACACGACTCATTCGGTAGTTATCTTTGGTATATCCACTCGGATCTGATCTTTGTTCTTCTACATCAGAGTGTGTCTTCAGGTTGGACCCTTCACATCTACGCATATTGTTTTTTGCGGGAGTCACATCTACGCATCTCTTTGTTAGCGACGGTTGATGTCCTAATGTGCTAGTCCTATGTGGCCTAAGGACGACAATTTCTTGACTGTCTGCAAGACACCAAACGACGGTGGCCCCAGTAAAGACTACGGTCCACACATCATGGAACACTAATAGCCATGGAGGGCGCCAGTATTGCGCGAGCTGACGCAAGCAGGTTCACCACACGCCCCAACAATAGCGACTGAACCGGTTGCTTTGAAGACACTGACAGACGGGTCCGTCAAGGCCTTCGCACGCGGGTACGGACATGACAGGAGATATCGCATGACGGTGACTCTGGCCAACACCCACACGTCAGATATTAGAAAGCGTGCGGCTATGGCCCTCGTGGTCGTGCGGTCATCCGCTCAATGACGGTGGCCTTGAGCACACCCAGCGGTTCACCCGTCATGGACCTCCCAGGTGGTTCACCCATGAATATATAGGCATGAAGAAGAAAATTACCAACAAACCTGTTGTTACTCAGGTGTATGAATTTGTCATATCGGAAAATGAATTCTCCGCCTACCCTTACACATGTTAATAATGCATTGCTCCTTAAATACATAACTCAACCTTCATCCGACTCAGTAGCAATCTCCCTTGTCCAACTTCAGTGCAAGATGTTTACAGGACTAGCTTAACTACATAGACTTCCCATGTCATGGAAAAGAACTGAGGAGATATAGGAGAACACAAGGGAACTTTTTTCGTGACGGTTCAGCACATTCGTGAAGGGCCGTCAGGAACGTGGGCGCGTAGAATACTGCGTTTGTTTTGGCTTGGGAGGGGACAAAGAGTAAAAATCCCTAAACAGTCGTCCCCATCTTTAGTTGCATCCCGCCGCCTCCTCCGCGTCTGGCGCCGCCGCTGCCGCCCCACGCGGCCATGCCTCCAGCGCCGTCTCCATCCCATGGAGGGCCGCTCCCTTGCCTTGCCGTCCAGCCACTCCTACGCCGCCTCCCTCTCGTCGAGGGGCGCCTCCCTCGCCGTCCAGCGCCGCCCCCTCGCCGTCCAGCAGCTCCAGTGCCGCCTCCATCCCGATCGACGGGTGCCTCCCTCACTGTCCAGCCACCCTAGCGCCGCCTCTCTCCCCGTTGACTGGGTCCTCCCTCGCCGTCCAGATCTGATCCCCACGCCGGCCAGCCGCCTCACCCTTCTGTCTCCCTCCCAGTCCAGCTCCTCCCACTGCCGAGTCAAGTCTTGGCGAACTACAACCGACCTGAGGAGAGGAAGACCCAAAAAAGGTACTCCTTCCGTTCGGAATTACTTGCCTCGGATATGGATGTATCTAGAACTAAAATACATCTAGATACATCCATTTCTGCGACAAGTAATTCCGAACGAAGGGAGTAGCAGCATACACTTTTTTTCATTATTGGTGTCTGAATCCTAGCAGAGAGTTCAGCAGTAGCCGCAAATGGTTTTTGTTTTAGTTAGATCTGTCGTAATAAGTAATAACACACCTGGGTACTGTATTTAACCAACTTGAAGTTGACATATTGTGTTTATTTTCAGAAATCTGAGAGAAACATAAATTGGAAACTAGAGGAGTTCTTGGCAACTTTATTAGTCTGAATCCCTAGCTGAGAGTTCAGCAGTAGCCGCAATGGTTGCTACATTACCTTCTATGGGCAACTTTATTACATTTGTGATTTCTGAAGTAGACTACATAACCGAGTTGCTCTGTTCCTCCCATACCAGGGTCCGAGGCTAGCATGTCAGCTACCACGGCAAGGAAGGAGGCAAGTTTCCCGCTACACTCATCCTCTGCAGGTATATTGTTCTTTATAGTCTATAAGATTAATAGAATATATGCACGATTTGGAATGGCCGACATTGTAGGATAAATTAGTTCTGTATTAATTTTGAGGCTCCCTTCTTATCTTCTGTTTACAATTACAGTCTGAAACTCTAAATGTAATACACATGCACCAAGCCTTATTACCAAGAAACACGTGGAATGTGAGGCGGCGGCGAAGCACTAGCTAGCGCGGGTGCGTCACCTCTGTGGTATTGTGGGCAATCACGGTTTTGGTTAGCTCACTGGAATCAAGTGAGGTGAGAATATCGATCTTCCAGACACCTATTTCTTCTTGCAAATTAGAAAAGGGAGGTTGAGACATCATTTCCATTTCCCTATTTCTCTAATCTGTAGGGTAGTAAGATAATGACGAATGTGGCAGCGAGAAATGATGGTTCTCCTGATCTTCCTTTCTGTGGTATCTTCTAAGGCATCCCTGATATGTCTCTTTTGGTTCTTAAATGATTCTTGCTATGAATAGTTCATCTCCTAAATATATCTTAATTGTGTTTGTCTCTAGGAGCGCGACATCGTAACCCAGATAAGTTCTTTCCAGATTTAGATATTTAGCTCAACATTAAAATCGCAACTTCATGAGATTTTAAACCTGAAGGGAGAGCACTACGTAGCGTTCCTATTTGATAGCTCTCTTTGTCATATCTCATTTGATAGCTACATCCATGCCGGTGCTAAATGCTTTTTACTTGTTTGCTCTGCTGAAATTGAGCTGAACTACACTTCTACAACTTTGTAGCTATATGTGAGCCTCCCACTAATTTTTTGACAGTTGCTTCGTTAGGTACACTCATCATTCATGGTTTTTTATTACAGTTTCTTAGCATACATGATATGCTTACCAACAGGTTCGTGGTACTACTGTCTTCAAACATTTCAAAGCTTAAGACATGGCAAACTGATGATTGGAAAACTTCATGATGCTATCACCAATTCATTTTAAGCATACATGTATAGCAGTTCTTAATGCGGATGATTTAAGGTACTAAGTGATGTTCTAACATACTTCGCACTTACCTATGTTGTTTTACATATGCCCATTATTTTCTACTCATGTTACCTAAGGTATTTCCCGCTGACAAGTTATTTTCTTTGTGATTATTAGGTTCCAAACCTGCTGTTTGATGTTGCTGGTATTATGTTTGGTCAATGGTATACCTTCTGGGAGTTCTTCTTTGCAACTTTGATTGGGAAGACCAGCATCAAGACTCTTATTCAGGTCTGTTCTATACATTTTTTTATCAACTAATCCTTATTTTAGATGTTTTTAAAGGTACTCTGGTCATAGACTATTGTAGTACAAGGTTCAGAGGTCCAACTTGTTTAATTTCATATGCACACTTGATACTGTTATAGTTGCTTTTAGCCATAAAGATTGTGATAACTATAGTCTTCAGATCTAAATTGTAGTTCTATGACGAAGTTATTGTGTAGGTGTCAATTCCTTGTGGTTTGGAGCCGTTTTAGAGAAAGTTAGAAGCCATTCATGCCAACAATACATATCGTCTTTATCTAGTTCTATTTGCTGGAAAGAACCTTATTTCACCGAAAAATGCGTTTGGTGGCCGCGCTACAGGCAGGCCGCTATCCCTGCCGTCGCGCCACCATCTAGATTCCCGCTGCCAGTGTATATGGGTTGTACTCCATTTATTTTTGGCTTGTATTCGTCCAGCGCTGGCCCACCCACATGCAAAGCGCCTAGGTGCTCTTAGAGCCAGTCTGACATGTACGCACAAGTCGCGACTCCACAGTGTTGATGCTCCACAGTCCACACTTTTGCAGATGTGTACCGTGCGGTCGTTGCCCTCGTGGTTGAGTCCTGGCCATATGGTAGCAAATGGAGGCAGAGGTGTAACCGTGGCACATTCCTGTCCAGCGAATCACCCATTAGTGTTTCGGCAGCCGGTAATTAATCATCGCTAATTACTTTTCTTTTTTTGTTGTTGACGGTGTTGTTTTTTCAGAGGTTTGCGTAATGAATCGATCGTTTTTCTCCATGTGTCATAGCATGAGTTAGCTGATTACAGCAACTTAATTTCGTGGCCTTTGTTGAACTTTTGTAATCATTCAGATAATCACGCACTTAACCAAGCTACTAACTATAGGCTCTGTCTCTTGAAAAGATGACAGCAGCGCCGTCCTCTATGTACAAAATGTTGACCCTGGGCACCACGGTGTTACATGGATAGGATTAAGGCTACTACACTGGGGGAAATTGCATCCTGGAGCAGATTTGTGGCACTCCACAATTTGGGTGCGTTTGCATATCCGGATTCAAGAATGCACAATTCTCCCCAAGAGCAAAAAATGTCATTAGTCGTGCACATGTTACCGATGTTGCTGGCACACAGATACAACAATCAAATCATGAAAACGGCAACATTTTTCGCATGTTTCAACCGGGAACATACCACATCACCAACTGATTTAGATCAACTGGTCCTTGTCACGACATGCATGACATAAAGTCTGAAAAACACAATACAAATCTGCAATACAAATCGGCGACTTCCTTGGAGCCTTCGGCAAATCCCCTCGCTGGGGACAAGTTGTAAACTTGTGTACTATCTATGATTGAAACCCAGCTACAGGCTAGAGGGAGTACATTCAAATGCAAACACACACAAACAAGAATACTTTTTTTACACAGACATACCGCACACGCACAAACAATCTCTTGCATACATCTTGTTCTCTGCACATTGAGCCTGCTCTTTGCGAGTAGTATACTAAACCCAATTTCCCATGAATATAGGTTGTAGAACTCATATGCCTCATCCAACGAGTCAAATTCCGTGCCAACGGATTGATTACATGCCCTTCACATTTTTCAGCATAAGCACGGACAGAGAGCTCAAGTGCTGTTTTTCTGTCGGGGTTCATGTCCCTCTCATCAGGTGCTTTCCCAAGCCTCACCCTGCGCCAGTGTGAATAAGAACAGTTTTATCAAAATTAGTGATCTGTACTATGCAAAAAAAAAAACTAGACAACGATACAGCTACCGCCGGCATAGGTACAGATCGGCACGGGAGAACTCACATACACATATCAAATAACAGTGGCAAATGCATTTTTTCTGTCACCATCGAAAATCAGCTACACCCTGACAAGCAAAACGCCACAACCATAATTGGTATAATTCATCGTCTCTGCTATGCAGCACACCAATCAGACCGGACCTCCTCGTCCAGACGCTTGTAGCTTCAGAGCACACCTCGAATCTTTGCCCACCTTCAACCACGGCTGCTTCTTCGTCCTTCTCGAGCTCTAGGGCTGGAGCACTCATGGAATCTTGGGATTCCACCGGGAACGCAGCACTTTTCCATCCGGCCATGTTCGCTCCACCGCCCCTGCATTCAAACCTAGCGCCGTCAGATAATGGATCTGCTGAGAAAAACGGGGGGACGAACTAAGGGGAGAGAGAACTTAGATGAAGAAGAACATACCCGTTGATCTCTAGTCCGTCCGTCGACATCTCGCCGGTGGCGAATCGCCGTCGCAGCGCACCCGTGTGGAAAAACGGAGCAGCCGCGGATGCGAGCTTTCTGTGGGGGAGAGGGTAATGCCGAGGAAACGCACACGCGTGGATGTACCTGCTCCACACATGTCGCCGGGCCCATATACATGTGATGTTTCGAAAGATCTCGCTGTTGTACCAAAATTCAGGTCCAGTCCGGAGAGTTAGCCTGCGGGTCGGGGGGACAGGAACGGGTGATGGGCCGAACACAATACGCCTAGTGAAACCTAGCTGTATCACGGGCCGTATTTCACCCACTAGGCCTGCCACCCCACTGCTGTGAACTGACGGATCGACAATCCCAGAGCCCATACGAAGGGACGAGATAGCGGCCTGCCTGTAGCCCGGCCACCAAAAGCCCTCACTCCTTATTTCACCAGACTTATTCATCTGTGTACTGTACAGTGTGCATGTTCATCTCTTTTTTGTTTTCTGTATATCACAGCTATTCCTTTGGCTGTTTTTAGTTGAAATCTGTTTCAACATTTGAAGTACTTAATACTTACAATTTTGTTCCTTTTAGGTGGATGAATCTTCCCAAGCCTAAGAGCTTGTTGGTACTCTGTTTGGAAGCTTCTTCCCATGCTGAGAAGACCATGGTGCTACTCCGACCAAGGAGAATCATTTAGGAATGTATTTTCTGACTGTTCAGCTTCGTTTGTCTTTTAGAGGGGTTAAATGGAGCAGCTCTTGTTCATTTTAAGTTTTTGGGAACCATGAGTTGGAATATCATTTTGTGAACAATTCAAGATATTGCAATGAATGTGATCTTATTTACTCGGTTGTGCATATTGCTGTGCAGAAATATGAATGGAATCAATTTATATTTTAGCTGAATTTTGAATGATTTAATGTAATACCTACCGAATTTGCTGTTCTGGAGTACAGTAGCATGGGCATCAGGAGAAGTTCAGTCCTGAAGGTGTATTCCTGACGGGGATACCTTCAGGAAAGACAAACTCAGGGAAAAATGTCGTCTGTCAGGAAACACCGTCAGGAATGTATTTCCCGACGGTTACCTTCAGGAATGAAGCTCGTTCCTGAGTGGCTATTGCTGACCGGGTTTTCCTGACGGTATAGGCATGTTCCTGACGGGAATGGCTTATTCCTGATGGTTTTCGGCCGTCAGGAAAAACTCCGTTTGGGGTAGTGCCGTGCGCGCCGTATCACACGACCTTGCCGCCTCGCGCAGCACTGCGGCTTCACATCGTCATCGGCATCTCGTCGGACTTGCCGTATCTCACGGCGGTCTGACATCTCGCCTTCTCCACACATCTTCATTAAAGCTCCGACGACTAGCTAGTACGTAGACCCTTTAAGTTACATGCATAACAAAACTAAATATGCATATACATGAAATCAAGATTAGTTCCAACAGGCAACCCTACTTATGTCGTGATCAGAGCAGCACCAGAGTCAATAATAATCTTGCGGAGCTGCACCATGGATGGATTAGAAAGCCCAGCATCCATCGACGAAGGGGACCTTGGCCTTGGTATCCACCAGTTTCGGAGTGGATTTGCAATTGTCCATTTGCAGCATGCTCCAGGTTTTTCCTGTGATCTAAAAAATATAGCGTACCCCAGATTGAAAATAATTGTGTCATGTATTGAAATTCACAGAATTGCTAATTCTTAGGCACCTCAATGGATTTTCAATTTTGGTGAAGATGCTCCTTGATACATGGGGCTCGCCATGGGGGACACAATGGCAGAGTTCAAAGGTCGCCCAAACCAAGGAGATGGTGGAGCAGTCCGCCATCCTGTAGTCCAACCAAGACGAGGCCGCGGTTGAGGAAAACCACCGCTTCATCCTCCAGCAACGGGCGGAAATTGATGAACTCGTCGGCTCTAATGAGTCTGACGATGATCCATAGTTGCCACAGGCGCCAATTAGTCCAAAGCACGGCCCGGAGATCATGGACATATCCGACGATGACTAGCCTAAGTAGATAAACATAGTACGTATGTTTATATTCTGCATGGCTTGTATGGATTTGAGGTATTTGGATGCAGCGGACGAATTTTGAGGTGTGACTAGTCAGTGCCCCGTTTGATGCCCGGATTTGATGTCCGCAGCTATAGATGCATCATTTCATTAAAGAGGCAATGCGCTAATGTGGCACTCCGGTCCTGCACCTTTCTCTTCAACTACAAGTGAAATTGCACAGTCGCATGGATGGTAGTTAATAAAAATGTGCTCGATAATTTGACACAGCATTATCGCAGCACATATAAAATAAACATTTGGAGGTCACCAACAGTTCCTGCAGGCCATACTATTTTTTTTTGTTAACAATATCAACACTACAAATTAGGAGGTCACCAACAGTGACTGCGGGTATCCATACACCTTCCGATCCCATCCGAAGGTGCATTTGCCATGGGCTCTCACATTGTATTATTCTTTTTTTCTATTGCAATAAGAACTCGAGGACTTCTATTCAAATCAATCCATAAATTACAATTCTCACTTGGCTAACATATAAGAATGACATCATTTATTTAAGAAATCCTATGATCGCAGAAGAAGTAAACACACATACACATGTATATCGCATGTATATCTGCGACTAGGGACCGGTGGTGTGGTTTTCCAAATAAAATCATGTCTTGTTTTCCTGATGTTGGCTTAGAACTGATGTAGTTAAGTTTGGGGTATACCCACCATAATTTTACTCAAATGGCATAAAATGGTTTCATCAAATGGGAAAAAAGCAACTGTCTGGCCACTAGATTTCCTCATTTTTCCGAGTGCCTACCACACTCGGAAAAGGCTGGAAAATCTTGCTGTTGTGTTTGTAGAGTAATAAAATTTGCTGGGTGCCATAACATGTACATGGCAAAGCATGGACGGAATGGCTCGAACAACATATCCATGTGACGTCGCTTACTGTTTAGTGCATTGCATATGTGAAACACAAAACTATAATATAGGCACCAGGTTACTGTGAATCTGTTGTCCACCTGGTTGTGTCCTACTTTTCATTAGTACCTCCCGCGGAGTGAAGTGGAAACTTCCCAGCCTAGCCAAGTTTTATGCATTATCTCGAGCATCCAGCTCATATTTACTAAAGACATAACTATTGTAACTTGTGGGAATTACCCACACGAAGCAGATGTTGCACCAACTTTCACTTATATTAATAACACCTTCCATCTTATATATGCCCTTCCAACTTCACCAGCATAGATATCACACCACCTCATTTCACTTTGTTTAAACTTGTTGGTACCTTTTAGCATAGTATATCGTGAAGGGAAAATCACATAAACAATGGGGAGGATATGCAAGAGAAGAACTCAAGAATTGAAGAAGCATTTGGGAAACGGAGGCTTCGGGAACATGGGTAATGTCGGGGATTTTTTCATTGCTAAATAGAAAGCAGGTCATTGTCAGCAAAAGCCAAGAGTGTGCCCTAAATTGATTTCTCTTTCTAATCATTTGGACCTATCTTGTTAAATCATAGGTAGCATTCCATGTCCCTGAATATGCACTAGTGTAAAATGGGGCTAAGAAGACACGTGTATTGAACAACATTGAACAAAACAGTGGGCAATGCAGGTATTGTATACGGTACAAAAATACACTTGTGTGCCAGGAAACGAAATGTGTGCAATTTTGAAATGCAAATCATGTGTGATAAGGGGCATACACTAAGGTATAAAATTGCATGTGTGGTCAGCTATCATAACGAACACAATTTAGTATTCCTAATCGTGTACGTTCATTGGCAAACGATTTTAATATAAGAATTGTTTTCGTTGATTGCAATCATCACACACATTGGGTAATATCTGACGGTAACTCATGTGCGATAACTCGTCACAGTTCATAAGATTTTGTGATGATAATTGTCTGCTCTACGGGGCACACAATTGAGTTAAAAGACATGCGTGTGATACTGGGAATCATCGCTCATGATTTTGCCATGTGGATCCTGTGCGATGTGACTTGCTCTGTCTGGAAAATGAGACACTCTAGTGTTCAGACGGATGTTAGCGTCCCACCTCTCATCTATATAGACGCTCTAATGGGGAGAGAGCCCCCTGCTCTCTATGGTTCCCCCTCCAAATTTGCAGCCACACCCCCTCTAGATGTCAAAGTCCTCCCATCCCGCTACCCAAGACAACCCTCCATCCGGGCCCTTGGATTTGAGATCCAACTGCCCACATTCCTCCAACCCCCTGCTCCCTAGACATTTGCTCCTCTCGGAAATTTCCGCCCGTCCCAGATTCCCAAAGAAAGAGAGCCCGCCTCTCCTGTAGCGTAGCAGCCTCACGCTCGAGAGCGCTCATGCCCCAAAGCTTCTCCATGTGCAACCCCCTGCATATCGAATCCTTTTGATAATGCCATCAAGTGTTGCGGCATGATGAACCATCGTATCTTTTCAATGATGCCATCAAGTGTCGCGGCATGATGAACCATCGAATCTTCTTACTCTTCATGTCATGAATCTGCAGCACCACCGGTCCATGCCAGAACAAAATGAGGCCACCATTAGCATCAACACTCGCAACCACTTGCTTGTTGTCCATCTTAAGCTTTCTCGTTAAATTCCTGTCTTAATTATATTGAGATGTGTTTTAGATAAGAACAACACATCTGACCCTCACAGTTTTTGGATGTCCAGAAGACCTCTCTTTGCCGTGGAGGTGAACATTCCATGACAATTCCAGCCTATGATTTTCGTTGCTCCAAGCGATCACCATCAAGGGGAGTCACCGATATGAAAGTTGATATGTTTGGGTTGCCATCAAAGCTGAGTCTTTTCTGGTCATGAACTTTTTGTGGAGTAATCATGAGGCTCTTATCTAATATTTTAGTGGTGTTAGTTTCCAGCATCGGAACTTTGTCCAAGAGAAAACTAGCCAGGGAACCTATTGCACACCTGTTCTTTCCATGAACGTGCAATCAACACTCACTAGGCCTTTGCATGCCACTGAGAACACAACCCAATTCTTCTCCAAACCACCACGATTCAGACCAAGGGTCCATATTTGCTTGGGTATTGATCATATCCCCTGGGTTGCCTCTTCATCTGCCGAGTCTGCCTCCTATACCCATTGAACCACCACCACGAGATGCCCATCCACCAACCGGACCTCCGCTTGTAGATTTGAAGTTCACTAGTAGTCAACTGCCCCATGCAGGATTCTGGATCATGTATGCATCACCACAGTCGGTTACCACATGACCAATCGGACCACAAAACACTCATGCAGTTTATTGTACCCAATAGGGTAGTTCTTCTTCTCTAACAAGGTTAATCGCACAAATGTAATTAGAGAGGTATCGAGTTTAAGGACAACAGGGGCACACCAATACTTCAAAGGGTTTACATGCCCTTCAGTAAACACTACCTTGATCAGAGGGAGTCCCACATTCCTCACGATCTTATCAGCTAACTAGGTTTTCTTCATAATGCCTTCAGGTATGCCCATAATCCTCACCCAGGCTGGGATGCGGTGCAAGGTATACTCAGCCACATTTGTGATTCCATCGTATTCTTCAATGACCACAGCGGAGTTACGAAAGATCCAAGGAATGTAACAACTTGAGTAGGGACCCAGGCATTGCGCATATGCTAGAACAACATGACATGGCTAAACGGCTTCATGATATGAACTCAAAACATGCTGGTCCATCTTGTTTCCTTCAGCCGGTTTTCCACACCAGAGAAATCTAATTCCTTCTCCTCCTTGCCATGGAAGTTCTGACCCTTAAATTTTCACCCTGGTTTTGCTTCATACGGTCGCTTATCAATGCCAGCTCTGCTTCCCGATGCAACGCCGATTGGCGGCGCCTGAGAATCAGACTCTGGGATGCACCACTGCCTTGGGATAGCACTAACACTTGATAATGACGGCAAAAGTCACATGGGGTGATTTCAACGTGGCAGAGGGCCCAGATCGATCGGTAGATGAACTCTAGCTATGGCGCCACCAGAGGTATCGGAGAACCCCAGGAGACGTAGGGGATAAATGAAGGAAATATGCCCTAGAGGCAATAATAAAGTTATTATTTATTTCCTTATTTCATGATAAATGTTTATTATTCATGCTAGAATTGTATTAACCGGAAACATGATACATGTGTGAATACATAGACAAACAGAGTGTCACTAGTATGCCTCTACCTGACTAGCTCGTTGATCAAAGATGGTTATGTTTCCTAGCCATGGACAAAGAGTTGTCATTTGATTAACGGGATCACATCATTAGGAGAATGATGTGATTGACTTGACCCATTCCGTTAGCTTAGCACTTGATCGTTTAGTATGTTGCTATTGCTTTCTTCATGACTTATACATGTTCCTATGACTATGAGATTATGCAACTCCTGTTTACCGGAGGAACACTTTGTGTGCTACCAAACGTCACAACGTAACTGGGTGATTATAAAGGTGCTCTACAGGTGTCTCGAAGGTAATTGTTGGGTTGGCGTATTTCGAGATTAGGATTTGTCACTCCGATTGTCGGAGAGGTATCTCTGGGCCCTCTCGGCAATGCACATCACTCAAGCCTTGCAAGCATTGCAACTAATGAGTTAGTTGTGGGATGATGTATTACGGAACGAGTAAAGAGACTTGCCGGTAACGAGATTGAACTAGGTATTGAGATACAGACGATCGAATCTCGGGCAAGTAACATACCGATGACAAAGGGAACAACATATGTTGTTATGCGGTCTGACCGATAAATATGTTCATAGAATATGTGGGAGCCAATATGAGCATCCAGGTTCCGCTATTGGTTATTGACCGGAGATGTGTCTCGGTCATGTCTACATATTTCTCGAACCCGTAGGGTCCGCACGCTTAAAGTTTCGATGACAGTTATATTATGAGTTTATATATTTTGATGTACCAAAGGTTGTTCGGAGTCCCGGATGTGATCACGGACATGACGAGGAGTCTCGAAATGGTCGAGACATAAAGATTGATATATTGGAAGCCTATATTTGGATATCGGAAGTGTTCCGGGTGAAATCAGGATTTTACCGGAGTACCGGGGGTTACCGGAACCCCCCCCCCCCCGGGGGGCTTAATGGGCCTACATGGGCCTTAGTGGAAATAGAGGGCAGCAAGGGGAGTGTGGGGCGCGCCCCCCCAAGGCCCAAACCGAATTGGTTCAGGGCAAAGGGGGCTGGTCCCCTCTTTCCTTCTCATCCTCTCCCTTTCCTTCCCCCTCTCCTACTCCTACTAGGAATAGGAGGAGTCCTACTCCTAGCGGGAGTAGGACTCCCCCTTGGTGCGCCTCTCCCTGGCCGGCCACCTCCTCCTCCCTTGCTCCTATATATACAGGGGCAGGGGGGCACCCCATAGACACAACAATTGATCTGTTTGATCTTTTAGCCCTGTGCGGTGCCCCCCTCCACCATAGTCCACCTCGATAATACTGTAGCGGTGCTTAGGCGAAACCCTACGTCGGTAGAACATCAACATCGTCACCACACCGTCGTGCTGACGAAACTCTCCCTCAACACTCAGCTGGATCGGAGTTCGAGGGACGTCATCTGGCTGAACGCGTGGTGAACTCGGAGGTGCCGTGCGTTCGGTACTTGATCGGTCGGATCGTGAAGACGTATGACTACACCAACCGCGTTGTGCTAACGCTTCCGCTCTCGGTCTATGAGGGTACGTGGAAAACACTCTCCCCTCTCGTTGCTATGCATCACCATTATCTTGCGTGTGCGTAGGAATTTTTTTGAAATTACTACGTTCCCCGATAGTGGTATCAGAGCCTGGTTTTATGCGTTGATGTTATATGCACAAGTAGAACACAAGTGAGTTATGGGCGATATAAGTCATACTGCTTACCAGCATGTCATACTTTGGTTCGGCGGTATTGTTGGATGAAGCAGCCCGGACCGACATTACGCATACGCTTACGTGAGACTGGTTCTATCGACGTGCTTTGCACACAGGTGGCTGGCGGGTGTTAGTTTCTCCAACTTTAGTTGAACTGAGTGTGGCTATGCCCGGTCCTTGCGAAGGTTAAAACAGCACCAACATGACAAACTATATTGTGGTTTTGATGTGTAGGTAAGAACGGTTCTTGCTAAGCCCGTAGCAGCCACGTAAAACTTGCAACAACAAAGTAGAGGACGTCTAACTTGTTTTTGCAGGGCATGTTGTGATGTGATATGGTCAAGACGTGATGCTATATTTTATTGTATGAGATGATCATGTTTTGTAACCGAGTTATCGACAACTGGCAGGAGCCATATGGTTGTCGCTTTATTGTATGCATTGCGATCGCCCTGTAATGCTTTACTTTATCACTAAGCGGTAGCGATAGTCGTAGAAGCAAAAGATTGGTGAGACGACAACGATGCTACGATGGAGATCAAGGTGTCGCGTCGGTGACGATGGTGATCATGACGGTGCTTCTGAGATGGAGATCACAAGCACAAGATGATGATGGCCATATCATATCACTTATATTGATTGCATGTGATGTTTATCTTTTATGCATCTTATCTTGCTTTGATTGACGGTAGCATTATAAGATGATCTATCATTAAATTTCAAGATAAAAGTGTTCTCCCTGAGTATGCACCATTGCCAAAGTTTGTCGTGCCCATACACCACGTGATGATCGGGTGTGATAAGCTCTACGTCCATCTACAATGGGTGCAAGCCAGTTTTGCACACGCAGAATACTCAGGTTAAACTTGACGAGCCTAGCATATGCAGATATGCCCTCGGAACACTGATACCGAAAGGTTGAGCGTGAATCATATAGTAGATATGATCAACATAGTGATGTTCACCATTGAAAGCAAATCCATTTCACGTGATGATCGGTTATGGTTTAGTTGATTTGGATCACGTGATCACTTAGATGATTAGAGGGATGTCTATCTAAGTGGGAGTTCTTAAGTAATATGATTAATTGAACTTTAATTTATCATGAACTTAGTCCTGGTAGTACTAGCATATCTATGTTGTAGATCAATAGCTCGCGATGTTGCTCCCCGTCTATATTTTGATATGTTCCTAGAGTAAACTAAGTTGAAATATGTTAGTAGCAATGATGTGGATTGGATCCGTGATCTGAGGTTTATCCTCATTGCCGCATAGAAGAATTATGTCCTTGATGAACTGCTAGGTGACGGACCTATTCCAAGAGCAGATGCAGACGTTATGAACGTTTTGACAAAAGCTCGGTATGATGACTACTTGATAGTTAAGTGCACCATGCTTTATGGCTTAGAACCGGGACTTCAAAAATGTTTTGAACGCCATGGAGCATATAAGATGTTCCAAGAGTTGAAATTGGTATTTCATACTCATGCCCGAGTCGAAAGTTATGAGACCTTTGACAAGTACTTTGCCTACAAGATGGAGGAGAATAGCTCAGCTAGTGAGCATGTGCTCAGAATGTGTGAGTACTACAATCACTTGAATCAAGTGGGAGTTAATCTTCCAGATAAGATAGTGATTGACAGAGTTCTCTAGTCACTATCACCAAGTTACTTGAACTTTGTGATGAACTATAATATGCAAGGGATAACGGAAACGATTCCCAAGCTCTTCGTGATGCTGAAATGAACGGAGGTAGAAATCAAGAAAAACATCAAGTGTTGATGGTTGACAAGACCACTAGTTTCAAGAAAAGGGCAAAGGGAAGAAGGGGAGCTTCAAGAAGAATGGCAAGCAAGTTGCTGCTCAAGTGAAGAAGCCCAAGTCTAGACCTAAGCATGAAACTAAGTGCTTCTACTGCAAAGGGACTGATCACTGGAAGCGGAACTATCCCAAGTATTTGGCGGATAAGAAGGATGGCAAAGTGAACAAAGGTATGTGTACTTTACTAGTGTTTATAGCAACCCTCAGTATTTGATACTAGTTCAGTTGCTAAGATTAGTAAATCGAAACGGGAGTTGCAGAATAAACAGAAACTAGTAAAGGGTGAGGTGACGATGTGTGTTGGAAGTAGTTCCAAGATTGATATGATCATCATCGCACACTCCCTATACTTTCAGGATTAGTGTTGAAACTAAATAAGTGTTATTTGGTGTTTGCGTTGAGCATGAATATGATTTGATCATGTTTATTGCAATACGGATATTCATTTAAATTAGAGAATAATTGTTGTTCTGTTTACATGAATAAAACCTTATATGGTCATACACCCAATGAACATGGTTTGTTGGATCTCGATAGTAGTGATACACATATTCATAATGTTGAAGCCAAAAGATGCAGAGTTGATAATGATAGTGCAACTTATTTGTGGCACTGCCATTTGGGTCATATTGGTGTAAAGCGCATGAAGAAACTCCATAGTGATGGACTTTTGGAATCACTTGATACTTGCGAACCATGCCTTATGGGCAAGATGACTAAAACGCCGTTCTCCGGAACTATGGAGCGAGCAACAGATATGTTGGAGATCATACATACTGATGTATGTGGTCCGATGAATATTGAGGCTCGCGGCGGGTATCGTTATTTTCTCACCTTCACAGATGATTTGAGCAGATATGGGTATATCTACTTGATGAAACATAAGTCTGAAACATTTGAAAAGTTCATATAATTTCAGAGTGAAGTGGAAAATCATCGTAACAAGAAAATAAAGTTTCTACGATTTGATCGTGGAGGAGAATATTTGAGTTACGAGTTTGGTCTTCATTTGAAACAATGCGGAATAGTTTTGCAACTCACGCCACCTGGAACACCACATCATAATGGTGTGTCCGAACATCGTATCCGTACTTTATTAGATATGGTGCAATCTATGATGTCTCTTACCGATTTACCACTATCGTTTTGGGGTTATGCATTAGAGACAGCTGCATTCACGTTAAATAGGGCACCATCTAAATCCCTTGAGACGACACTATATGAACTGTGGTTTAGCAAGAAACCAAAGTTGTCGTTTCTTAAAGTTTGGGGTTGTGATGCTTATGTGAAAAAGTTTCATCCTGATAAGCTCAAACCCAAATCGGAGAAATGAGTCTTCATAGGATACCCAAAGTTGGGTACACCTTCTATCAAAGATCTGAAGGCAAGATATTCGTTGCTAAGAATGGATCCTTTCTAGAGAAGGAGTTTCTCTCGAAAGAAATGAATGGGAGGAAAGTAGAACTTGATGAGGTAACTATACCTGCTCCCTTATTGGAAAGTAGTTCATCACAGAAATTTGTTCCTGTGACTACTACACCAACTAGTGAGGAAGCTAATGATGATGATCATGTAACTTCAGATCAAGTTACTACCGAACCTTGTAGGTAAACTAGAGTGAGATCCGCAACAGAGTGGTACGGTAATCCTGTTCTAGAGGTCATGTTACTTGACCATGACAAACCTACGAACTATGAGGAAGCGATGATGAGCCCAGATTCCGTGAAATGGCTTGAGGCCATGAAATCTGAGATGGGATCCATGTATGAGAACAAAGTGTGGACTTTGGTTGACTTGCCCGATGATCGGCAAGCCATAGAAAATAAATATATCTTCAAGAGGAAGACGGACACTGATAGTAGTGTTACTATCTACAAACCTAGACTTGTCGAAAAAGGTTTTCGACAAAGTTCAAGGTGTTGACTACGATGAAATTTTCTCACTCGTAGCGATGCTTAAGTCTGTCCGAATCATGTTAGCAAATGCTGCATTTTATGAAATCTGGCAAATGGATAACAAAATTGCAATCCTTAATGGACTTATGAAAGAAGAGTTGTATATGATGCAACCAAAATGTTTTGTCAATCCTAAAGGTGATAAGAAAATGTGCAAGCTCCAGCGATCCATCTATGGACTGGTGCAAGCATCTCGGAGTTGGAATATGCGCTTTGATGAGATGATCAAAGCATATAGTTTTATACAGACTTGCGATGCAGCCTGTATTTACAAGAAAGTGAGTGGGAGCACTACAGCATTTCTAATAAGTATATGTGGATGACATATTGTTGATTGGAAATAATGTAGAATTCTCTGTAAAGCATAAAGGAGTGTTTGAAAGGAGTTCTTCAAAAGAAAGACCTTAGTAAAGCTACTTACATATTGAGCATCAAGATCTATTGAGATAGATCAAGACGCTTGATAAGTTTTTTCAATGAGTACATACCTTGGCAAGATTTTGAAGTAGTTCAAAATGGAACAGTCAAAGAAAGAGTTCTTGCCTGTGTTACAAGGTGTGAACTTGAGTAAGACTCAAAGCCCGACCACGACAGAAGATAGAAAGAGAATGAAAGTCATTCCCTATGCCTCAGCCATAGGTTCTATAAAGTATGCCATGCTATTTACCAGATCTATTGTATACCCTACACTAATTTTGGCAAGGGAGTACAATAGTGATCTAGGAGTAGATCACTGGACAGTGGTCAAAATTATCCTTAGTGGAATAAGGATATGTTTTCGATTATGGAGGTGACAAAAAGGTTTGTCGTAAAGGGTTACATCGATGCAAGTTTTGACACTAATCCAGATGACTCTAAGTCTCAATCTGGATACATTTTGAAAGTGGGAGCAATTAGCTCGTGCAGAGCATTGTAGACATAGAATTTTGCAAAATACATACGGATCTGAATTTGGCAGACCCATTGACTAAATTTCTCTCACAAGCAAAACATGATCACTCTTTGGGTGTTAATCACATAGCGATGTGAACTAGATTATTGTGACGCCTGGATAATTAGACTACAATAACTCTCTGCTAATGATGCCTCACCTCTGTTACTGTCGATAAACTCGCGTTAGTTAAAAAAACCGATTCAAATTAAATCTGAATTAAAGTCAAACAATAAATTTTTTTAATATTAAAACTGAATTGTTCGGGTTGTGCCAAATAATGCATAGGTAATTATGATGGAGAAACCACATTTTTATAAAAAGATTTAAATGCACTTGAGTAATTAAAACAGTAGGTAAAACAACTAAATAAATGCCTTTTAGATTTTATAAAAATACAAACTATTTTAATAACCACCAAAACTTTTGTGGCAGTGTCTAATACTGCATCACAAATTATGGGCCAAGTCTCATATATTATTAGAGCGATATAGTATTCAAAGTAAATAGAAAACAAAGCAAATAAAAGGAAAAGCAGAAAAATTTAAAGAGAAAAAGAAAAATGACAAAGTGCTACTGTGCACTTTGGCCTCCTCGCTACAGAAACCGGCCCAACCTAATAGCTCACAGGCCCAGCCGCCCCCATCGCGTCCTTATCCCCTGGGCGACCGGAACCCTAGCGGTTCCCTCCCCACTCGTCCCCACTTCCCCTCCCTTACGATTCCCTCGCTCCGGTCCCCCCTCTCCGCTAGTTCTGGATCGAGGCATGACCCAGACGAGGCCGCAACGCCGCCGCTCGTCCCCAACACCATGCCTCACCGCCGCCGCCCTGAAGCTGCCACGTCGTCACCGGAACCACGCCTCCGACGCCCACCGCTCGACCCCGTTGCCCTTGGATCCCGTCGCCGTCGCTCGGAACACCCCTCGCCGGAAGCGTCCTTGCCGGATCTCCTCCCCGTCGCACGCCGTCCCCGTCTCCCTTCCCGAGCCCCGCTGCCTTGACCCCACGAACGCCGGTGAGGCCCCCGGCCACTTCTCCCCTCCCTCCCGTGCACGCGTTAACCGCGCCCGCCTGCCGCCGCCCATGGCCGCCGCGACCACTGCTGCTTCACTGCACCAGCGCCCGCTCCCTCCTGTCCGCGCACGTGCACCCACCCGCTCGCCCATCTCGACTTGCTGCCGCTGCTGCTTCTACCCGCTACCACGCGCACATGCCACACCGCCCGCTACTGCCGCTGCGCCTCCCTAGCGCCCGCTTCGCCGCGGCTCCCGCCCGGCCACTTCCCCGCGGCCAACAGCCGCGCCTCACCCACAGCTCCGGACGGGCTCGCGTTCGCCGCGCCCGTCATCGTGAGCCTCGCCTCGCCTGCCTACTCGCCGCGCCGCCGTGCTGGTCGCCGCTGCCGGCAGCGCCGTGGCCGGCCCCTGCCTGCACAAGCGCTTGCGCGCCGGCCTGCTTGCTGTGCCGCGGCCAGATAGGCCCCTGCCCTGTTAATTTAGCAGTAGGATTAGTTTAGGTTCAAGTTAAATCAATTAATTGCTAAGTGATACTGACACGTGGACCCACCTAGTTAGTTAGATTAATTAATACTTGCTTAAAACTCACACTCAATGACACGCAGGTCCCACTGGATTTGTTGACCAGTCAAACATGCTGACTAGGCCAGTCCAGTCATTGGCAGGTGGGTCTAGTGGACCCCCTTGACCAGTCAACGGTCCCAGTTGACTGCTGACAGGGCAGTCAACTGGACCCCACCTGTCAGCCTCTTGCTCACTATTGGGTGCACCTCTCTGTGTACCCATAGCAGTTTAGGTAATTTTATTTTTGAAATAATAATAAATCCAGAAATTCTAGAAAATGATTTAAATCTTTTAAAATTAATATAAAATAAACCGTAGCTCGGATGAAAAAACTTTGTACATGAAAGTTGCTCAGAACAACGAGACGAATCCGGATACGCATCCCGTTCGTCCGCCACACATCCCTAGCATAGCAAACACAGAACTTTTCCCCTCCGATTCATCTGTCCGAAAACGCGAAACATCAGGAATACTTTCCCAGATGTTTCCCCCCTTCGTCGGTATCACCTCTTACCGCGTTAGGGCACACCTAACACCGCCGTTTGCTTTGTCATGCATCATTATGCATCTGTTTTCATTGTATTCATTGTTTCTTCCCCCTCTTCTCTCCGGTAGACTACGAGACCGACGCTGCTGCTGGTGCCCCGACCGACTACGTTGTTGACGACCCCTACTTGCCATAGCAACCAGGCAAGCCCCCCCTTGATCACCAGATATCGCCTATTCTCTTCTATACTGCTTGCATTAGGGTAGTGTAGCATGTTACTGCTTTCTGTTTATCCTATCCTGATGCATAGCCTGTCCTTGCTACTATTGTTGTTACCTTTACCTGCAATCCTACATGCTTAGTATAGGATGCTAGTTTTCCATCAGTGGCCCTACATTCTTGTTCATCTGCTGTGCTATACTATCGGGCCGTGATCACTTGGGAGGTGATCACGGGTATCTGCTATACTTTATACATGATACATGTGGTGACTAAAGTCGGGTCGGCTCGAGGAGTACCCGTGAGTGATTCACGGATTGGGGGCTGAAAGGACCTTTGTCCCGATGGCCCTCTGGGTGGATCTTTGTGGTGGAGCGATAGGGCAGGTTGAGACTACCTGGGTGAGAGGTGGGCCTGGCCCTGTCGGTGTTCGCGGTTACTTCAAAATAACACGCTTAACGAGATCTTGGTATTTGATCTGAGTCTGGCCATTTGGTCTATACGCACTAACCAACTACGTGGGAAAGATATGGGCACTCGACGTCGTGGTATCAGCCGAAGCCTTCATGACGTCAGCGACTGAGCGGCGCGTGCCAGATTGGACCGCGTAACGTGACATCCGTTGTACTAGAGGTTGCTAGGTCTTCTTCCGGCCGCCCTCGCAACATGCAGGTGTGCTAAGGGTGATGGGCCCAGACCCCTGTGCGCTTAGGTTTAGACCGGCATGCTGACCTCTCTGTTGTGCCTAGGTGGGGCTGCAACGTGTTGATCTTCCGCGGCCGGGCATGACCCAGAAAAGTGTGTCCGGCCAAATGGGATCGAGCGTGTTGGGTTATGTGGTGCACCCCTGCAGGGAAGTTTATCTATTCGAATGGCCATGTCCCTCGGTAAAAGTATGACCCGGAGTTGTACCTTGACCTTATGACAACTAGAACCGGATACTTAATAAAACACACCCTTCCAAGTGCCAGATACAACCCGGTGATCGCTCTCTAACAGGGCAACGAGGAGGGGATCACCGGGTAGGATTATGCTATGCGATGCTACTTGGAGGACTTCAGTCTACTCTCTTCTATATGCTGCAAGACGGAGGCTGCCAGAAGCATAGTCTTCGACAGGATTAGCTATCCCCCTCTTATCCTGGCATTCTGCAGTTTAGTCCACTGATATGGCCCTTTACACATATATCCATGCATATGTAGTGTAGCTCCTTGCTTGCGAGTACTTTGGATGAGTACTCACGGTTGCCTTGTTCCCCCTTTCCCCCTTTTCTTTACCCTATTGCTGCGACCAGACGATGGAGTCCAGGAGCCAGACGCCACCGTTGACGATGACTCCTACTACACCGGAGGTGCCTACTACTACATGCAGCCCGCTAACGACGACCAGTAGTAGTTAGGAGGATCCCAGGCAGGAGGCCTGCGCCTCTTTCGATCTGTATCCCAGTTTGTGCTAGCCTTCTTAAGGCAAACTTGTTTAACTTATGTTTGTACTCAGATTTTGTTGCTTCCGCTGACTCGTCTATGATCGAGCACTTGTATTCGAGCCCTCGAGGCCCCTGGCTTGTATTATGATGCTTGTATGACTTATTTATGTTTTAGAATTGT
This sequence comes from Triticum dicoccoides, assembly GCF_002162155.2. Classification (NCBI taxonomy): domain Eukaryota; kingdom Viridiplantae; phylum Streptophyta; class Magnoliopsida; order Poales; family Poaceae; genus Triticum; species Triticum dicoccoides. The sequence goes on along the minus strand of NC_041384.1, from coordinate 468,364 downwards.
GTTGTGATATCTTCCCGTGAGTCCCTGATCTTGATCGTACACGTTTGCGTGCATGATTAGTGTACGATTGAATCGGGGGCGTCACAATTATTGACTCTAGTAAACCCTTTGGGTGTTAGTCACATGGAGATGTGAACTAATCACATAAAGATGTGAACTATTGGTGTTAAATCACATGGTGATATAAACTAGATTATTGACTCTAGTGCAAGTGGGAGACTGAAGGAAATATGCCCTAGAGGCAATAATAAAGTTATTATTTATTTCCTTATTTCATGATAAATGTTTATTATTCATGCTAGAATTGTATTAACCGGAAACATGATACATGTGTGAATACATAGACAAACAGAGTGTCACTAGTATGCCTCTACTTGACTAGCTCGTTGATCAAAGATGGTTATGTTTCCTAGCCATGGACAAAGAGTTGTCATTTGATTAACGGGATCACATCATTAGGAGAATGATGTGATTGACTTGACCCATTCCGTTAGCTTAGCACTTGATCGTTTAGTATGTTGCTATTGCTTTCTTCATGACTTATACATGTTCCTATGACTATGAGATTATGCAACTCCCGTTTACCGGAGGAACACTTTGTGTGCTACCAAATGTCACAACGTAATTGGGTGATTATAAAGGTGCTCTACAGGTGTCTCTGAAGGTAATTGTTGGTTTGGCATATTTCGAGATTAGGATTTGCCACTCCGATTGTCGGAGAGGTATCTCTGGGCCCTCTCGGTAATGCACATCACTCAAGCCTTGCAAGCATTGCAACTAATGAGTTAGTTGCGGGATGATGTATTACGGAACGAGTAAAGACACTTGCCGGTAACGAGATTGAACTAGGTATTGAGATACCGACGATCGAATCTCGGGTAAGTAACATACTGATGACAAAGGGAACAACATATGTTGTTATGCAGTCTGACCGATAAATATCTTCGTAGAATATGTGGGAGCCAATATGAGCATCCAGGTTCCGCTATTGGTTATTGACCGGAGAAGTGTCTCGGTCATGTCTACATAGTTCTCGAACCCGTAGGGTCCGCACGCTTAAAGTTTCGATGAGAGTTATATTATGAGTTTATATGTTTTGATGTACCGAAGGTTGTTCGGAGTCCCGGATGTGATCACGGACATGACGAGGAGCCTCGAAATGGTCAAGACATAAAGATTGATATATTGGAAGCCTATATTTGGATATCGGAAGTGTTCCGGGTGAAATCGGGATTTTACTGGAGTACCGGGGGTTACCGGAACCCCCCCAGGGGCTTAATGGGCCTACATGGGCCTTAGTGGAAATAGAGGGCAGCAAGGGGAGTGTGGGGCGCGCCCCCCTCAAGGCCCAAACCGAATTGGTTTAGGGCAAAGGGGGCCGGCCCCCTCTTTCCTTCTCCTCCTCTCCCTTTCCTTCCCCCTCTCCTACTCCTACTAGGAATAGGAGGAGTCCTACTCCTAGTGGGAGTAGGACTCCCCCTTGGTGCACCTCTCCCTGGCCGGCCACCTCCTCCTCCCTTGCTCCTATATATACGGGGGCAGGGGGGCACCCCATAGACACAACAATTGATCTGTTTGATCTTTTAGCCCTGTGCGGTGCCCCCCTCCACCATAGTCCACCTCGATAATACTGTAGCGCTGCTTAGGCGAAGCCCTGCGTCGGTAGAACATCAACATCGTCACCACGCTGTCGTGCTGACGAAACTCTCCCTCAACACTCGTCTGGATCGGAGTTCGAGGGACGTCATCGGGCTGAACGTGTGCTGAACTCGGAGGTGCCGTGCGTTCGGTACTTGATCGGTCAGATCATGAAGACTTATGACTACACCAACCGCGTTGTGCTAACGCTTCCGCTTTCATTCTACGAGGGTACGTGGAAAACACTCTCCCCTCTCGTTGCTATGCATCACCAAGATCTTGCGTGTGCGTAGGGATTTTTTGAAATTACTACGTTCCCCAATAGTGGTATCAGAGCCTGGTTTTATGCGTTGATGTTATATGCACGAGTAGAACACAAGTGAGTTGTGGGCGATATAAGTCATACTGCTTACCAGCATGTCATACTTTGGTTCGGCGGTATTGTTGGATGAAGCAGCCCAGACCGACATTACGCGTACGCTTACACGAGACTGGTTCTACCGACGTGCTTTGCACACAGGTGGCTCGCGGGTGTCAGTTTCTCCAACTTTAGTTGAATTGAGTGTGGCTACGCCCGGTCCTTGCGAAGGATAAAACGGCACCAACATGACAAACTATCGTTGTGGTTTTGATGCGTAGGTAAGAACGGTTCTTGCTAAGCCCGTAGCAGCCACGTAAAACTTGCAACAACAAAGTAGAGGACGTCTAACTTGTTTTTGCAGGGCATGTTGTGATGTGATATGGTCAAGACGTGATGCTATATTTTATTGTATGAGATGACCATGTTTTGTAACCGAGTTATCAGCAACTGGCAGGAGCCATATGGTTGTCGCTTTATTGTATGCATTGCAATCGCCCTGTAATGCTTTACTTTATCACTAAGCGGTAGCGATAGTCGTAGAAGCATAAGATTGGGAGACGACAACGATGCTACGATGGAGATCAAGGTGTCGCGCCGGTGACGATGGTGATTGTTGGTGTCAAAACCGGCGGATCTCGGGTAGGGGGTCCCGAATTGTTGGATGGTAACAGGAGACAAGGGACACGATGTTTTTACCCAGGTTCGGGCCCTCTCGATGGAGGTAAAACCCTACTCCTGCTTGATTAATATTGATGATATGGGTAGTACAAGAGTAGATCTACCACGAGATCAAGGAGGCTAAACCCTAGAAGCTAGCCTATGGTATGGTTGTTGTATGATGAAGTTGTCCTACGGACTAGAACCCTCCGGTTTATATAGACACCGGATAGGGTTAGGGTTACACAGAGTCGGTTACAATGGTAGGAGATCTTGAATATCCGCATCGCCAAGCTTGCCTTCCACGTCAAGGAAAGTCCCATCCGGACACGGGACAAAGTCTTCAATCTTGTATCTTCATAGTCCTGGAGTCCGGCTGAAGGTATAGTCCGGCTATCCGAACACCCCCTAATCCAGGACTCCCTCAGTAGCCCTCGAACCAGGCTTCAATGACGACGAGTCCGACACGCAGATTGTCTTCGGCATTGCAAGGCGGGTTCTTCTCCAAATTCTATGTACGAGTAGGAATAATGTCTGATTTTTGTAATGTAGCGCTCCTTGGCTTCCACGCCCAATAATGGCCGTCTTCCACGTGTCAAACGAATGCGAAAAGCCGGGGCATTTTTACATCCACACCCCTAGACGCATAAACGAGCCGCCTATTTAACGGGATGGGGATTCAGATCCAAACCACACCTTCTCCTCTCCGTGAGTAATCATCAGAGCGCCTCCAGCAAAGGTCCATTCCAACATGGCCAGCCATCGCAGCTCCTCCTCTCGCCCTTCCAGTACTAAACCCGGAGACTGGGAGAGTTGCTCCGTCCCGCACAACAAGTTAGTGTCGCTTCAGGCCAAGGGATTTCTCCCTCAGGCTTATATGGTCCCGGTCCGAGCCAGACTCGCCACCTATAATGGCGGAAAACAAGCGGAGAGCACCCCCAATCCCTCTAAAGGAGAGCGGGTGTGCTTCGTCCCTTATCTAATAAGGGGACTGGTTTTTCCAGTTCATCAATTTCTCTGTGGGCTTCTGGAGTTCTACGGCCTCTAGCTGCACAATCTCACGCCCGCTTCTATATTGCATATTGCGGGCTTCGTCGCCCTTTGCGAGCTATTTTTGGGTGTTGAGGCTCATTTCGCGCTGTGGAAGAGGATATTCTGCCTGGTTCCCCGTTCTCAAGAGGGGTCTATATATCAAGTGGGCGGAGCCGAAGTGTGGCGCATCGCCGGGACCGGATACCTATCTGGGACCCCAAAGAATGCGTCTGAGGACTGGCCTTCGGAATGGTTTTATATAGATGATGTCCCGCCACCGGATCCTATCCGGGTCGGTCTCCCTGAGTTCAACAGTGCTCCATTAAAGAAACGCCTGAGCTGGCGTCCACGGAGCTCTCAGAGAGAAAGCGACAGAGACCTTCTTTACCTGATGGGCCGGATAAGGCTATTGGCTCATTCCGTACTAACCATGATTGGAGTCATGGCCGCATGCATTATGCGGGGGCTACATCCGCTTCAATATAGAGGCCACCCTATGTGGGATTTTAACGGGGAGGATGACGCCACCCGTTACGGTCGTAAGGGGCCAGCCTCAGCTGCCGCTCTAGTAAAGATCTTATCCTCTTTGTACAAGGGAGAAGAGGAGGAATTCCGCCGCGTCAACCCGCAGGGCGGATTTACTATGTACAACCCTCCAAGTTGGGTAAGTGGACAATTGTGCTTGCCCGTTCGTTTTATATTCCCCTGATTAAATATGTAGTCTAACAACTTCAACGCAGGAACTGCGTCAGGAGGTAAAGGATATAAACAACCGTCCTCCACAGCCCGAGGATCCAGAACGGTCCCTCGATCCGGACTCGGAAGAGGATCCGTACATATCGGTGGAGCTTATTGACGGGGTGTTCCATCAGCTAAGCAAGGACAATACCTTGGTGGCCATTACGGCTGATTACCCAGGGTTAATCCCGGCCTCCCAGGTGACAGAAACCGGAGCCTCATTCCCTTGAGAAGGATTCCATTCTCACGTATTTCAGTTTTTCTGGCGACAACCGTGTTTTGCAGGGGAGGTTTCCGAGGCGGGAGGCCGAACCTGTGGCGGCTAGCCAACGAGGGGCCGCAGGGCCCCGTGGGGTAAAAAGGAATGTGGTCCGGACTGAGATGCCGGCGCAAAGGTATAGCGCACCCTCTTTTTCCCTGGTGTTATTCTTTCAGGGCATATTAACGTTCGTGCTATCTTCAGGACGAAGAAACCTCGCCGGACTATATCCGGAGAGGTTGCCAATCGCGCTTCCACCAGCCAGGCTCCAACGTCTGGCTTGGAAGCGGAGGCGAGCACAAGGCGCGGACCAGAGGCTCCTCCAACAGAGGATGTGGACAGGCTTTTTCCCACGAATTCTAAGGTGGAGAGTGCCATGAACCACAGGCGTCGCCGGAAAGTTCTTCGTGATGCTTGTTTCTCCCAAGAGGCATTAGATGCCTTCAATTCGGGAGATGCGTACCTCCGTGCCGCTCAAAATGGTTTAGCCAGAGCCACGGAGCAGTATGTAAAAGACATACGGGTAAGAAAATTTTGGTCAAATATATATATATACCAGTAGCCCCCGAGACTTGAAACAGTTAGAGTAACTGATTTAAGGATCATTTGTTATGCAGGTTCTTACAGAAAAGAATACCGTACTATCCCAGGAGCTGGAAGAGTGCAAAGCCCAACTGGAGGCCGCACTAGCCGCGGCAGGGGAGCCCAAAGAGACCCCCTCTGGTAAGATACACTTTGAAAGATTAGTATTTTGCGGCATGGGTGCAAATCTGACAGATCATATTGCAGATGGCGCCGGACTCGATCCGGAGAGATAGCAACTCTTACGCCGGCTAAAGGCCGGTGAGAGTACGCTGACAAAGGTGAGGCGAGAGAAGAATGATCTTCAGGATGCCAACACCAAGCTGGACGTTGAACTTAAAGATATTCGTGGCCAGCTGTCAGATTCTACTAAGGAGAATCAGCGGCTTCGATGCGGCATATTTAGTAAGTGCTTAAGCGAATCCTTTGAAACAAGAGTTCGGCGAGGAAGTCGTCTAACAGAGTAATTTCTGTAGGTATGCTAACAGGTCGTCCTGCAGAGGAGATGCCCGGTTCTACGGGTGACCTTCTTCCCGAGCTTGCGCAACTGCACGAGCGAGTTCGGCAGGGAATGCGGGGCGTTGCCCAGGCCTTATGGCCTTCCCACTCCATGCCCGAGGGCCTTGGAGAGCTTGCGGCGAAGCTTAAGGGAGCTCGGCGGCGCCTCCGGTTGTGGAAGATATAGGCCTGCCGACAAGGCGCTAGGGAGGCCTGGGCCATGGTGAAGACCCGGTTTACGAGGTCTGACCCAAACCACATGGTCGAAGTCGGACCTGTGGGGCCTGATGAGAAGGAGATCCCTGTAAGCTTAGTATACGGCCAAGTAGAATTGGCCCCAAAGTATTCCCAACAGGACTGTAAATTAGACAGCCTGTTAGATGGTATAGAAGAGGAATACAATCAGTCAGAGTGACTATGTAATTGTTAATTGACATGTGTAATGCCTTCTAGCCAGATTGTAGATCGTTTGTCATTGCCGACCTTTTCGCTTCTACCTCGGGACCTGGCGGTCTGGAGTGTGTCCGAATACCCTACCGGTTATGTACGAACCGGTGTATGCATGGAGACCAGGCGTAGGGGTCATTAGTGCTTTATCAGACAAGTGTATGTTATATTACATGGTTAGTAAGAAACATCTTCCAGAGAGAATAGTTCCGTTAGGGGTTCCTTTCTCTAGGAGGCATGCCCTAAAGTGCATGTCCGGACTGCAAATGCAGGAAAATCATCTGGGGGCATGTATATAAATAAGTAAAAAAGGTCGTCTTTTAGTTCACCGACCGAATATTCCCTTAAGAACGCTAGCTTTCGGCTTCACCCAGTCTGAGGTACACATCCGGCTGATCCGGCAGTAACAATCGCAGAGGTGCTCCCTTTACCGCCTAGCCGAACAATCGGGAACGTAGGGGTAAGCACAGGAGCCAAGCAACCCATCTTGGCCAAAACTTAAGTCATATCGATGCATATAATGGTGAAGAAAAGGTACATGCGGAAGTTTGACGCATGTGTTGGGCGTGAAGCCCATATAAATAAGCTTCTGTTAAAGAAGCCCCCAGGTTTAATGAGCGCGGGTAGCGCATCACTTCATGAGCCTTTAAGGGCTATAAGAGAGAAGAGGGGAAGTAGAGAAATGTAAGACATAAAATGTAAAAAATGGACAGAGGAAGGAGACAAACACAGAGTTCGGCGCTAGGCATAAAATCTTCGGAGACGGGCGGCGTTCCATGGGTTCGGCTCGAGTCGGTTATCCGACGCATCTCGCAGGCGGTACGCTCCACCATTCAGGACTTGGTCGATTATGAATGGACCTTCCCACTTGGGCTTGAGTTTGTCCTCTTATCCGGCAGGCGTAGAACTAGTTTGCCAACATTGTAATTTTTGGCCCGTACTTCTCTGCTTTGATATCTTCGAGCCTGCTGTTGATAAAATGCGGAACGAGCTTTTGCCACGTCACGCTCCTCCTCCAAGGCGTCCAAGTTGTCCTGCCGATCGAGCTCGGCTTCTCTTTCTTCGTACATGCGCACTCGAGGTGAGTCATGAATTATGTCGCAGGGTAGAACTGCCTCTGCGCCGTACACCATAAAGAATGGTATGTATTCAGTGGTGCGATTCGGCGTGGTCCGCAGCCCCCAGAGTACAGAGTTGAGCTCCTCTACCCAGTGCGTGTTAGATTCCTTGAGGGACCGCACTAGTTTGGATATAATGCCGCTCATGATAAGACCATTTGCACGTTCGACCTGGCCGTTAGTTTGTGGGTGATAGACGGAAGCATAGTCGAGATTGATGCCCATGTTTTTTCACCAGAGTTTTACCTCGTCGGAGGTGAAGTTTGTGTCGTTATCAGTGATGATGCTGTGGGGGACGCCGTAATAGTGTACAACCCCGGATATGAAGTCTATCATAGGTCCGGATTCTGCTGTCTTAACAGGCTTAGCTTCTATCCATTTGGTGAACTTGTCCACCATTACGAGTAAGTATTTTTTCTTGTGGGTTCCGCCTTTAAGGGGTCCAACCATGTCAAGCCCCCAGACCGCGAAGGGCCATGATGGGCATAGTTCGGAGGGCGGTGGGTGGCATATGGCTTTGGTTTGCAAAAAGCTGGCAACCGACGCATCGTTGGACCAAGTCCTGAGCGTTTGCTTGGGCCGTCGGCCAGTAAAAGCCTGTATGGAAAGCCTTGCTTACAAGGGACCGAGCTGCAGCGTGGTGGCCACCGAGTCCGGCATGAATTTCAGCCAGCAAGTTCCGCCCTTCCTCTTTGGAGATGCACCTTTAAAGGACTCCGGTAGTGCTTTTCTTATAAAGCTCTCCCTCGTGGACTTTATAGGCTTTAGATCGCCGCACTATGCAGCGTGCCTCGTTTTGGTCCTCTGGGAGTTCCTGCCTAGTAAGGTAGGCTAGGAATGGTTCTGTCCACGGGGCGATGACCGCCATTATTACGTGGGCTGAAGGTGTAATTTCGGTGGCAGAGCCTCCAATTATGTCATATTAGTCGGTGTCGAGTGGTGCGGTTAGGTCCGGGCTGTTATCTGCAGGTTCCCCCTCCCATGCTACGGATGGCTTGAACAGTCTTTCTAAAAAGATGTTGGGGGGGGGGGGATTGCATCGCGTTTTGCTCCAATGCGTGCCGGGACATCCGCTGCCTGATTGTTTTCTCGGGCTATATGATGAAACTCCAACCCTTCGAACCGAGCTGACTTTTTTAGGACGGCGTTGCGGTAAGCTGCCTTTTTGGATCCTTGGTGTCAAAGTCTCCATTTATTTGGGATATCGCGAGGTTCGAGTCCCCGCGTACCTCTAGGCGTTGAATGCCCATGGATACTGCCATCCGGAGACCATGTAGGAGGGCCTCATATTCGGCTGCATTGTTGGAGTCCGTGTACATGATCTGGAGAACATATTGAACTGTGTCTCCTGTGGGGGACGTCAAGATGACGCCAGCCCCTAGTCCGGCCAACATTTTGGAGCCGTCGAAATGCATGATCCAGTTTGAATATGTGCCGTACTCTTTAGGGAGCTCGGCCTCCGTCCATTCTGTGACGAAGTAGGCCAAAACTTGCGATTTAATAGCTCGCCGTGGCTTATAGGTTATATCTAACGGGAGGAGCTCGATGGCCCATTTTGCGATCCGGCCCGTTGCATCGCGGTTGTTGATAATATCGTTGAGTGGTACTTCCGAGGCTACTGTTATGGAACACTCTTGAAAGTAGTGTCGTAGCTTCCGGGATGCCATGAATACCGCGTATGCAATCGTTTGATAATGCAGGTATCGTGATTTGCATGGAGTGAGGACAGTGGACACGTAGTAGACCGGCCTTTGAAGGGGGAGTTTGTGTCCGTCCGTTTCCCGCTCGACGACGAGTACTGCGCTGACAACTTGATGGGTTGCTGCAATGTACAATAGCATTGGTTCGCCGGTGTTTGGCGCGGCCAGGACTGGGTTTGTTGCCAATATGGCTTTTACTTCATCAAGTCCGGCCGTGGCAGCATCCGTCCACTCGAAGTGTTCGTTGCGCCGAAGGAAGCGATAAAGGGGCAGTGCCTTTTCTCCCAAGCGAGAGATAAAGCGGCTTAGAGCCGCCACGCATCCGGTTAATTTTTGTATTTGTTTGAGGTCCTTTGGGATATCCAGTTGCGACAAAGCTCGGATCTTGGCCGGATTTGCTTCAATTCCTCTACCGGATACAATGAAGCCCAAAAGCTTTCCGGCTGGAATGCCGAAAACGCATTTTTCCGGGTTGAGCTTGATGTCGTATTTTCGGAGGTTGGCGAATGTTAGCCTCAAGTCGTCTACTAGAGATTCGACATGTCTTGTTTTGACGGCCACATCATCCACGTACGCCTCCACTGTCTTGCCGATCTGGTTTGCCAGACATGTCTGAATCATGCGCTGATATGTTGCGCCGGCGTTTTTCAGCCCGAAGGGCATTGTGTTGAAGCAGAATGGGCCGTATGGTGTGATGAATGCTGTTGTGGCTTGGTCTGATTCTGCCATCTTAATTTGATGGTAACCGGAGTATGCGTCGAGGAAACACACCGAATTGTGTCCTGCAGTGGCATCGATAATTTGATCAATACGGGGGAGGGGGAAGGGATCCTTTGGGCAAGCCTTGTTAAGGTCTTTAAAATCGACACACAGATGCCAGGATTTGTCCTTCTTTGGTACCATCACCAAGTTTGCTAGCCAGTCCGGATGTTTTATGTCTCTAATGAATCCGGCCTCCCATAGCTTGGCTAGCTCCTCTCCCATGGCCTGTCTCTTGGGTTCGGAAGAACGCCGAAGGGCTTGTTTGACAGGTTTGAATCCTTTTAGGATATTTAAGCTGTGTTCGGCCAGCCTGCGTGGGATTCCTAGCATGTTTGAAGGGTGCCAGGCAAAGATGTCCCAATTTTCACGTAGGAATTCTCGCAGTGCGGCGTCCATATCAGGGTTTAATCGTGCCCCGATGGAGGCTGTTTTATTGGGGTCCGTTGGATGGACCTGGAACTTGACTATTTCGTCTGCTGGCTTAAAGGATGTGGACTTGGATCTCTTGTCGAGTATCACATCATCCCTGTTAACTGTGGAGCGCGGCGCAGTCAGTTCCTCAGCTGCTAAGTCTCCGGATAGTGCCTCAAGGGCTAATGCGGCTGTCTTGTTTTCGGCGCGGAGTGTTATGTCCGGATCACTAGCGAGAGTGATAATACCATTCGGCCCGGGCATCTTGAGCTTCATGTACCCGTAATGGGGTATTGCTTGGAAGATTGTAAATGCTTCCCGCCCTAGTAGGGCGTGATATCCGCTGCTGAACGAGGCCACCTGAAATGTGACCTCTTCGGATCTGTAATTATCCGGCGTGCCGAACACCACATCTAGTGTGATTTTTCCTGTGCAGCACGCTTCCCGACTGGGGATTATTCCTCTAAAGGTTGTGCTGCTTCGCTCAACGCTGCTCCAGTCTAGTCCCATTTTTTGAAGAGTTTCCTCATAAATGAGGTTCAATCCGCTGCCTCCATCCATGAGTACCTTGGTGAGGCGAAAGCCATCCACTATCGGACCGAGGACCAATGCGGCTGGTGCTCGGACTGTTCGGAATTTAGGTTCATCACTTGCGTTGAAGGTAATAGCCGTGTCGCTCCATGGGTTTATTGTTGCTACTTGATAGACTTTGGCAAGGCTACGGAGTGTTCTTTTTCGCATATTATTTGATGCCAAGGTCTCGAAGACTGTGAGAACGGTACTGGTGTCCCCGGGGTGGTTTTCTGTGGCCTCCAAAATTAAGAGGTCCTCGCCAATTTTGGTCACCTGCCGGAGTATCCAACATGCTCTAAGCCTGTGAGTTGGTGTCCTCTGTACTGTGAATTTTACAGGGTCCATCAAGCCATCTTTCCAGTACGGTTCCATGCTCTGTGGAGGGTTTTGGTTTTTTGGTGTTTAAACCGGGTGTCTTACGATGATGCACCCTCTTAGTTCGGACGGGATTTCTATTCAAGGCCGGATTATCCCAAAATTTTATTTCGGTTTTCCAGGCACTTTCCATCGCATAGTACTTTTGTACTATGGACGCCAAGTCAGCGAAGCGTGTAATATCACGACGACCTATGGCGTTAAGGATTCCCTCGTCCGTGCAATTACTGCAGAAGATTGATATTGCGTCTCCCTCGCGTCAATCCTTTATCCTGTTCATAACCAGGAGAAATCTGGCCCAGTAATGATGTACTGTTTCCTCGGGCTTTTGCCTGATTTGGGAAAGATCGCTTATGTTCGGGTGGGCGGGTGGCGTTGATTCTGAAACCTCGCCCAATCTAAGATTCAGAGGCAGAAGAGCTTCCGAACTCTGAGGTCCGGATTCTTGGATGTTGTCCAATGAGTCTAGCCCGTTGCCTGATTTTAAGCTCAGGTCTCGAGTTACATCCTCCCCTCCACGGATATCCGGCTTGGAGGGGTCAGGAATTCGGACGTAACTAGTCCTTAAAATAGATGAAGGGTCGCCGCACTGCGCCTCTACCACGGCGACGTGGTGGGTGGCCTGGGGAGAGTTAATTTCTCTTAGATCGGGTTTAAGCCCAACCTGGTCGTAATCCGTGGTGACCCCCAGGGTGGCGATGCGATCCAAGAGCTCGTTTACGGAAGAGAGCTCCATCGGATCTAGCTGCTCGACAAGTTCCGAGCTGACGTGAAGGTTGCTTTTGATGACCCGAGAGGTCACCATCGGCGCAACGGCCGAACAGGCGGTCATGAGGAACCACCTAGCCGGAGAGTTTGGCCGACAGCCAAGGCTCCCTCAGCAACGGCGCCGTCTTTAAAGACGGGAGGATGCATCCTTCCTGATTGCGGCGGCACAGTGGAACTCTCAATGAAAGCACCAATGTCGGTGTTAAAAACGGCGGATCTCGGGTAGGGGGTCCTGAACTGTGCGTCTAGGCGGATGGTAACAGGAGACAAGGGACACGATGTTTTTACCCAGGTTCGGGCCCTCTCGATGGAGGTAAAACCCTACTCCTGCTTGATTAATATTGATGATATGGGTAGTACAAGAGTAGATCTACCACGAGATCAAGGAGGCTAAACCCTAGAAGCTAGCCTATGGTATGGTTGTTGTATGATGAAGTTGTCCTACGGACTAGAACTCTCCGGTTTATATAGACACCGGATAGGGTTAGGGTTACACAGAGTCGGTTACAATGGTAGGAGATCTTGAATATCCGCATTGCCAAGCTTGCCTTCCACGCCAAGGAAAGTCCCATCCGGACACGGGACGAAGTCTTCAATCTTGTATCTTCATAGTCCTGGAGTCCGGCTAATGGTATAGTCCGGCTATCCGAACACCCCCCTAATCCAGGACTCCCTCAGTGATCTTGATGGTGCTTCGGAGATGGAGATCACAAGCACAAGATGATGATGGCCATATCATATCACTTATATTGATTGCATGTGATGTTTATCTTTTATGCATCTTATCTTGCTTTGATTGACGGTAGCATTATTAGATGATCTCTCATTAAATTTCAAGATAAAAGTGTTCTCCCTAAGTATGCACCGTTGCCAAAGTTCGTCGTGCCCAGACACACGTGATGACCGGGTGTGATAAGCTCTACGTCCATCTACAACGGGTGCAAGCCAGTTTTGCACACGCAGAATACTCAGGTTAAACTTGATGAGCCTAGAATATGCAGATATGGCCTCGGAACACTGAGACCGAAAGGTCGAGCATGAATCATATAGTAGATATGATCAACATAGTGATGTTCACCATTGAAAGCTAATCCATTTCACGTGATGATCGGTTATGGTTTAGTTGATTTGGATCACGTGATCACTTAGATGATTAGAGGGATGTCTATCTAAGTGGGAGTTCTTAAGTAATATGATTAATTGAACTTTAATTTATCATGAACTTAGTCCTGGTAGTACTAGCATATCTATGTTGTAGATCAATAGCTCGCGATGTTGCTCTCCGTTTATATTTTGATATGTTCCTAGAGTAAACTAAGTTGAAAGATGTTAGTAGCAATGATGCGGATTGGATCCGTGATCTAAGGTTTATCCTCATTGCTGCACAGAAGAATTATGTCCTTGATGCACTGCTAGCTGACGGACCTATTGCAAGAGCAGATGCAGACGTTATGAACGTTTTGACAAAAGCTCGGTATGATGACTACTTGATAGTTAAGTGCACCATGCTTTATGGCTTAGAACCGGGACTTCAAAAAAAATTTGAACGCCATGGAGCATATAAGATGTTCCAAGAGTTGAAATTGGTATTTCATACTCATGCCCGTGTCGAAAGGTATGAGACCTTTGACAAGTACTTTGCCTACAAGATGGAGGAGAATAGCTCAGCTAGTGAGCATGTGCTAAGAATGTCTGAGTACTACAATCACTTGAATCAAGTGGGAGTTAATCTTCCAGATAAGATAGTGATTGACAGAGTTCTCTAGTCACTATCACCAAGTTACTTGAAGTTCGTGATGAACTATAATATGTAAGTGATAACGGAAACGATTCCCAAGCTCTTCGTGATGCTGAAATCAACGAAGGTAGAAATCAAGAAAAACATCAAGTGTTGATGGTTGACAAGACCACTAGTTTCAAGAAAAAGGCAAAGGGAAGAAGGGGAACTTCAAGAAGAATGGCAAGCATGTTGCTGCTCAAGTGAAGAAGCCCAAGTCTAGACCTAAGCTTGAAACTAAGTGCTTTTACTGCAAAGGGACTGATCACTGGAAGCAGAACTATCCCAAGTATTTGGCGGATAAGAAGGATGGTAAAGTGAACAAAGGTATATATTTGATATACATGTTATTGATGTGTACTTTACTAGTGTTTATAGCAACCCTCAGTATTTGATACTAGTTCAGTTGCTAAGATTAGCAACTCGAAACGGGAGTTGCAGAATAAACAGAAACTAGTAAAGGGCGAGGTGACGATGTGTGTTGGAAGTAGTTCCAAGATTAATATGATCATCATCGCACACTCCCTATACATTTGTGATTAGTGTTGAAACTAAATAAGTTTTATTTGGTGTTTGCGTTGAGCATGAATATGATTTGATCATGTTTATTGCAATATGGATATTCATTTAAATTAGAGAATAATTGTTGTTCTGTTTACATGAATAAAACCTTCTATGGTCATACACCCAATGAAAATGGTTTGTTGGATCTCGATAGTAGTGATACACATATTCATAATGTTGAAGCCAAAAGATGCAGAGTTGATAATGATAGTGCAACTTATTTGTGGCACTGCCGTTTGGGTCATATTGGTGTAAAGCGCATGAAGAAGCTCCATAGTGATGGACTTTTGGAATCACTTGATACTTGCGAACCATGCCTTATGGGCAAGATGACTAAAACGTCGTTCTCCGGAACTATGGAGCGAGCAACAGGTATGTTGGAGATCATACATACTGATGTATGTGGTCCGATGAATATTGAGGCTCGCGGCGGGTATCGTTATTTTCTCACCTTCATAGATGATTTGAGCAGATATGGGTACATCTACTTGATGAAACATAAGTCTGAAACATTTGAAAAGTTCATATAATTTCAGAGTGAAGTGGAAAATCATCGTAACAAGAAAATAAAGTTTCTACGATTTGATCGTGGAGGAGAATATTTGAGTTACAAGTTTGGTCTTCACTTGAAACAATGCGGAATAGTTTTGCAACTCACGCCACCTGGAACACCACATCATAATGGTGTGTCCGAACATCGTAACCGTACTTTATTAGATATGGTGCAATCTATGATGTCTCTTACCGATTTACCACTATCGTTTTGGGGTTATGCATTAGAGACAGATGCATTCATGTTAAATAGGGCACCATCTAAATCCATTGAGATGACACTATATGAACTGTAGTTTAGCAAGAAACCAAGTCGTTTCTTAAAGTTTGGGGTTGTGATGCTTATGTGAAAAAGTTTCATCCTGATAAGCTCAAACTCAAATCGAAGAAATGTGTCTTCATAGGATACCCAAAGTTGGGTACACCTTCTATCACAGATCCGAAGGAAAGATATTCGTTGCTAAGAATGGATCCTTTCTAGAGAAGGAGTGTCTCTCGAAAGAAATGAGTGGGAGGAAAGTAGAACTTGATGAGGTAACTATACCTGCTCCCTTATTGGAAAGTAGTTCATCACAGAAATCTGTTCCTGTGACTACTACACCAACTAGTGAGGAAGCTAATGATGATGATCATGTAACTTTAGATCAAGTTACTACCGAACCTCGTAGGTAAACCCGAGTGAGATTCGCACCAGAGTGGTACGGTAATCCTGTTCTGGAGGTCATGTTACTTGACCATGACAAACCTATGAACTATGAGGAAGCAATGATAAGCCCAGATTCCGCGAAATGGCTTGAGGCCATGAAATCTGAGATGGGATCCATGTATGAGAATAAAGTGTGGACTTTGGTTGACTTGCCCGATGATCGGCAAGCCATAGAAAATAAATGGATCTTCAAGAGGAAGACAGACGCTGATAGTAGTGTTACTATCTACAAAGCTAGACTTGTCGAAAAAGGTTTTCGACAAAGTTCAAGGTGTTGACTACGATGAAATTTTCTCACTCGTAGCGATGCTTAAGTCTGTCCGAATCATGTTAGCAAATGCTGCATTTTATGAAATCTGGCAAATGGATAACAAAACTGCAATCCTTAATGGACTTATTAAAGAAGAGTTGTATATGATGCAACCAAAAGGTTTTGTCAATCCTAAAGGTGATAACAAAATGTGCAAGCTCCAGCGATCCATCTATGGACTGGTGCAAGCTTCTCGGAGTTGGAATATGCGCTTTGATGAGATGATCAAAGCATGTAGTTTTATACAGACTTGTGATGAAGCCTGTATTTACAAGAAAGTGAGTGGGAGCACTACAGCATTTCTGATAAGTATATGTGGATGACATATTGTTGATCGGAAATAATGTAGAATTCTCTGTAAAGCATAAAGGAGTGTTTGAAAGGAGTTCTTCAAAAGAAAGACCTCAGTAAAGCTACTTACATATTGGGCGTCAAGATCTATTGAGATAGATCAAGATGCTTGATAAGTTTTTTCAATGAGTACATACCTTGGCAAGATTTTGAAGTAGTTCAAAATGGAACAGTCAAAGAAAGAGTTCTTGCCTGTGTTACAAGGTGTGAAATTGAGTAAAACTCAAAGCCCGACCACGGCAGAAGATATAAAGAGAATGAAAGTCATTCCCTATGCCTCAGCCATAGGTTCTATAAAGTATGCCATGCTATGTACCAGATCTATTGTATACCCTACACTAATTTTGGCAAGGGAGTACAATAGTGATCTAGGAGTAGATCACTAGACAGCGGTCAAAATTATCCTTAGTGGAATAAGGATATATTTCTCAATTATGGAGGTGACAAAAAGATTTGTCGTAAAGGGTTACGTCAATGCAAGTTTTGACACTAATCCAGATGACTCTAAGTCTCAATCTGGATACATTTTGAAAGTGGGAGCAATTAGCTAGAGTAGCTCCGTGTAGAGAATTGTAGACATAGAATTTTGCAAAATACATACGGATCTGAATTTGGCAGACCCATTGACTAAATTTCTCTCACAAGCAAAACATGATCACTCTTTGGGTGTTAATCACATAGCGATGTGAACTAGATTATTGAATCTAGTAAACCCTTTGGGTGTTAGTCACATGGAGATGTGAACTAATCACATAAAGATGTGAACTATTGGTATTAAATCACATGGTGATGTAAACTAGATTATTGACTCTAGTGCAAGCGGGAGACTAAAGGAAATAGGCCCTAGAGGCAATAATAAAGTTATTATTTATTTCCTTATTTCATGATAAATGTTTATTATTCATGCGAGAATTGTATTAACCGGAAACATGATACATGTGTGAATACATAGACAAACAGAGTGTCACTAGTATGCCTCTACTTGACTAGCTCGTTGATCAAAGATGGTTATGTTTCCTAGCCATGGACAAAGAGTTGTCATTTGATTAACGAGATCACATCATTAGGAGAATGATGTGATTGACTTGACCTATTCCATTAGCTTAGCACTTGATCGTTTAGTATGTTGCTATTGCTTTCTTCATGACTTATACATGTTCCTATGACTATGAGATTATGCAACTCCCGTTTACCGGAGGAACACTTTGTGTGCTACCAAACATCACAACGTAACTGGGTGATTATAAAGGTGCTCTACAGGTGTCTCCGAAGGTAATTGTTGGGTTGGCGTATTCGGAGATTAGGATTTGTCACTCCGATTGTCGGAGAGGTATCTCTGGGCCCTCTCGGTAATGCACATCACTCAAGCCTTGCAAGCATTGCAACTAATGAGTTAGTTGCGGGATGATGTATTACGGAACGAGTAAAGAGACTTGCCGGTAACGAGATTGAACTTGGTATTGAGATACCGACGATCGAATCTCGGGCAAGTCACATACCGATGACAAAGGGAACAACATATGTTTGTTATGCGGTCTGACCGATAAAGATCTTCGTAGAATATGTGGGAGCCAATATGAGCATCCAGGTTCCGCTATTGGTTATTGACCGGAGACGTGTCCGCATCATGTCTACATAGTTCTCGAACCCGTAGGGTCCGCACGCTTAATGTTTCGATGACAGTTATATTATGAGTTTATATGTTTTGATGTACCGAAGGTTGTTCGGAGTCCCGGATGTGATCATGGACATGACGAGGAGTCTCGAAATGGTCGAGACATAAAGATTGATATATTGGAAGCCTATATTTGTGTAGGGAAACGCAGCAGAAAACAAAAATTTACGACCTACGCACCAGCCCAGGACCACTATGGAGACTGCATACATGGTTTGATCTTTTTCGTTACCGACTTGTAGCGCAAGGGGAAGTAGAGTCGATGACGATCGGCGGTGCAGATCCCCGCAGCTAGGATTTACAACCTCCCAACCGCGAGGATGTATACCCTCATCTGCTCCTCAGACAGCCCTCCGAGAGGCGGTCGAACAGCCCAACCTGGACGGTGTCGCGGACAGCCCTTCGGGAGGACCTTCGAAACTTGAACGGTCACTCGGACAGCCCTTCGGGAGGACCTTCGAAAGTCGGACGGTCATACGGACAGCCCTTCAGGAGGCAGTCACAAACTAAGACCGAAACTACGATCTCTCCACAGAGTTGCACACATACGGTGTCATCTATCCGGCAGGGCTTCGCCGTCCAGAACTAGTTCCTGCCGGAACCCAGACAGCCTTTCGGCTCTACGAAACTATTTTGCGGGGAGGGAGAGAGAAGCCAGATCATTGCATGGCACTTGTATGTGAGAAAGAGTGAGTGTGGAGGGCTGCCCCTCCACCTCTATTTATAGGAAATCTCAACGGGTAGGGTAGTTTCATAAAAATCCCAAAATGCACATGAATGAAGTCCTTCCACAAGGACCTAGGAGTGAAACCAAGGAACAAGAGGGTCCCCAAGGGGGGATACCCCATGTGGCCGGCCACACCCCCATGAGGGGCCCAAAAAATGGCTCCTATCCATCCATGTCATCCCCAAGATCTTTTGGAGCAAAGCCCCAAAAGTTGGCTTTCCATAAAGTAACCATAAAGCTGATTTTCACTATTCACGACGACAATTTTCTGCGTCTGATCGAACTGAAAATATTTATGTGGGCTTAGAACATTTCCATTACCCACCATAATAATTTTCAACCTGTTCTGGAACAATTCCAGTTTAGTGATTTTCATCTGCGAAAGCATCTGAACCGGTTCCTGCAGCTCCGGAACATTTCCGGTTTTTATTTTTGAAAATTCCAAAAAGTTTCCAGAATGATTCTGGCACCCTCCAAGAATTATCAGGCATGTGCCGAAACCATTTTGACTTAATGGCATACCCCGAAACAACTATTTCGGTTTCACCGAAACTCATCCGGTGACCTCTCTCTGCGGAACTTTTCCACTATCCGAAACTTTTTGGTGTCCGAAACTTTTTCGATGATTTTCTCTCGGACTCCCTGTCTAGTATTCAGCAGATAGATTACCCTTAAGCATGTGACCCTATAGGTTCGGTGAAGTATGGACATGACCCGGAACCCCTTCCGATCAATGATCAACATCGGAGTCGTGGACACCCATATTGACCCCTATACCCACACGAATAAATATTCGAGTGAACCTCCAGTTGCAGTGAGCTATTCCTGTTTCTTCGCGATATGTCACAAACACCCGAGGTGAGATTTATTGCATACCCATGGACGAACAATTTGTCCACCATGCAAGTTACCTCATTACCGGTTTTGTTCTCTTTTCTCGTTTCCGTGTTCCGGCATCCCAGTGATCAAATCACACTGTGTCTAGCCAGACGATGACGGATACCGTAATACCGAGAGGGCCCGAGAATATCTCTCCATCGTCGAAGGAGCAAATCCCAATCTTGAGCTACCAAGTTACTTGACACACTTTTCCATGAACCCGTAAGCCGCCGTAATAGCCACCCATTTACGGATGACGTTTAACAAAACCCAAAGTTCATGAAGCAAGCATGAAGAAACTCGATACTCTCATGGTCTAAGGAATTATGCAAACATTAACCATCTCTTTGTTATGAAACATTAACTTGTGACGAATGAATCTCTTAGCATAACATCAATCCGGGTCGATTCAACACAAATGTTCTCTTAACATTGTGCCCTCAAAGTTGCTGGCATTGACATGCCCATGATTAGGAAAACAGAACCATCATGCAACACTTGAGCTAGTCTTAGAGGCCAGACTAAGAATACTTCTTACCATTTATTATTCCACACGTGCATATGAGTCTTCCTCTGAGCCTCGTGTTATTGCAGACTCGAGAACCATAGCAGTTATAGCATGGAACATAAACATAATTATGAACATGGAGATAAGTAATAGCATTTATTATTGCCTCTATGGCATATCTCCTACAGACTCCCACTTGCACTAGAGTCAATATCTAGTCAATGCTAATGCACTTTACACCTATGGCATACTGGTGTAGAAAATGCTTCGCTTGTGCTATAGCCTGATGTCCAACGGATCTGACGACTTCAGCTCCGTGTGTATAATTGCATTCCTCACGTTTTCACGCTTTCACAAAATTCATATTTTGTGTGGACTTGGCTTTTATGTATGTGAATCACAGGTCAAACCTGGATTCCTCAGACTAAGTTATGGAGAAACTACCTGCAGTAGTGTCCCATTGACAAAAGCCATCTTGGAACCATACTAAGTTCATTTGTTATAGAATTCACCACAGTATCCTATTGGGAACAATTCCCAACTACCGTGCCACCATATTGTGTACTACACAAAACCCTTAACTTATATCGAAAATCGCATGGAGAAGATGAAGACTGTATCGATGTAACATTTTACAACGAACTCTTCATGATCTCCGCTTGCGAGAAAACATATCATCAGTACTTACTCTAGTACTCAATGACATCTTTCACTGTTGTCCCATGATCAGTACTTTGATCACTTTAGTATCCATACTCGCAACACCTTGGGAGTATCGGACATATCTGGTTGTTTTACATACCATGGGATACATGATTAATCCAAACACAAAAGTGTGTGGAATCTGCATCATGTATTTTGCTCATCAGTGTTTTGGGACACTGAGTCTTGCAAAAAACTCTTCCATGTGACTCCGGCAAGAATAACTCCTTGGCGGTTTTAAATGCTAAAAGGTTTTAGCATGTTGTCAATATGTATTCATTGGTTAGCCCTACTAGGTAAATCTATCGCCATAGATCATTATGCCTAATATTGAGGCTATTTAGCCTAAGCACTTCATCAAAATACCATTTTCAAATAAAGTCCTAATTCGTGTCAAGAAATTTATTTCCAATTACCAATGTGTCAAGCACACAAGGTTTTTAGAAATATTATTACGCTCCCACTTACTTTTTTGAATTACAAGCATATTCATTACCCATTGATGAAGTCAAAACCCCTTTTGACCATTTCATCAAAACACGAAGATTCCAACTCCAATTTGCTCTCTTCTGTCCATCGCTGGAACTCTAAAGTTTGCACCCTTACTAGCATCCTCTGGATCGACAAATTACTTTGAACTGTATCACATACAAGTCCTAGGTTTCATTTCCATCAGATGGAAATCCTTTTGTCATCCATGGTTCATATCTCATGATTGAAATATGTAATTGCTAGTTCAACCCGAACTGACTTTAAGCATCGCTACGATGAAACAACCTCATCATAGTCAACTCCTTGAACTTGTTATTGCAACAAGTCGAGCTTTATGGATAAAACATTTTTATCTGTATCAGTTTTAAGTTCCATAAATATTCGTTAGACTCTAAGTCTTTGGAAAGGTGTATCAAGGTTTTAATCTTGAATCACTTATATGGAAACTAACTCGGTTTGTATTGGCATTTAGCCAATTCCGGAGTCAGGGCCCATCAACGCTTCCTTGTGTATCATAGGTATACTGTTTTCCAACAACAATATCTCGTCTGCGCACCTGAGAGGTTTGCACGAGCCTTGCCTACGTGGTTCAGCTGCAAGTTCGACCGAAGTCCATACATTTTATTGTAGAGACTTCCGTATCAGTCGCAGTAGGAAACTCTGGAATTACTTCCAAGGTCTCTTTCCTTTGACCTGATGACGAAGATACTGTTATCTCATTTAGTTGCACTATTCTCCCACTCACCTTTTTGAAAGAACTATTCTCTTTAAAAGCATACCGATTTGTGGCAAAAAACCTTTGCCTCGGTATAGTGGTGGGACGAATACCCAATGACTTTGGATAACCTACAAAGTAGCACTTTTCTGATTTGGAATAGGTTTGTAACCTTTTACACAAGCCCCATATTCCAAATGTTAAGAAAAGATATAACATGGTTGGGCGTACCATACCATGGCATCATTTCAACAGACCCGATGCAGCTCTTTTTAGTGTAAAAGCTGCAGTCTCCAAAGCATCACTCTTTAAAAGGGATAATGGCAAATTTATTTATGTTATCTTTGATCTTACCATGTCATAAATGGTTCGATTACATCTCCACGGACTTTCCACTTGCAGTGGTGTTCCGGGAAGTGCAAGTTTATGAAATCCCTTTCACAACTCATCAGACATTCGCTAAACTTGTAACTCAAATATTCCTTTCTGCAATCATATTGTAGAAACATAATTTTCTTGTTACAATAACTTCTACTTAATTTTTGAAAACCTTTCGAATGATTTCAAAAGATCCAGACTTACGTCTCATCAAGTAAATATCCATATATCTACTTGAGTCATTTTTGAAGATAGATAAATCCACTACTAACAACACTTATCGGACTACACACATCAAATGTATGATCACCAATAAGTTTGTTGTTCGTTCCTTATGGCCCGTGAATGGTATTTCAGTCACTTCACCTTTTGGAGGAAATTTGCAAGTGTCAGATGATTCAAAATCAAATGACTTCAAAATCCATCATAATGGAATTTTCCATGCGGGTTTCTCCAATGTGACCAAATGTAGTGCCACACTTGTGTGGCATTCTTTTAGTCTTGTGACATTTAGCGTCAGTGTTATGGATGTATCATATTACCATCAATATTCATAACATACATCCCATCTTGGATGGAAGCATGGCCCTTCATGTTATTCATAATTCTGAACAACAATTGTTCTTTTTATGAATAACCTCTTTTGCAAAAACACTGTGCAATGGGCTAGAGCGTATGAAACTCTAAAATGAATTATGAAAGTAAACCTAGAGTTTATGTATTATTATCAATGTTCATAACATACATCTCATTCATAATGAAAGTATGGCCCTTATGTTATTCATAACACCGAACATTCAAAGTTCACTTGTGAACAACCTTCTTGCAAGATCCCTTATGCAATGGGCTAGAGTTTGTAAAAACTCTAAATGAATTATGAAAATAAATACAGATGGTAATACACTGATGGAAGGTATAGTAACATTTACTATGTTCCCTGTGTATACCTAAACCTCATTCCTGGCTAGTCTTTCAGGCCATAGTAGTTCTTACATCGAGTTGCAACAGAATGCAATCAAGCGGGTATCTTTGTGATTAACTCACAATATCCAAGAATCAGTGATCAACAATTTAATCATAATTCCCAAGCACTATATCTTTGACCAGCCTTCTATACATTAAAAACTTGTATGCCATTCATACATGAGCTGGATATTCCAGTCTTCTTTCCTTTTGCCTTTATACTTCTAACAGTTAAACTTTTAGTATTTCTCCTACTTCCAGAAAAAGCATCCAACTTCATCATATGAAAGGCTTTCTTCTGGATCCCTCTCTTATCAGTCAAATGCCTAGTAACCACTTTTACTAACAGTTTGCAAAACAAACATTGCTTTGTATATCACATATCTGTTAGCCTTTGTTTGTGTCTGAAAATGATTTTCAGATTCCATGAATATCACATAACTATCCAAACTTTCGAAGTTCGGGTCTCATGGAAGCACGCATATTGCACTTGACTGAAAACAGAATTCTAGCTTTTGGATCGAAGGACGAGAGTCACATGATCCATAGCATTAGCGGGAGAATACCAAAAGTATGCAATAGGACAAAGTCCTTCTCGGCACTCTTGAGGACAATCCTCACATTACGTTACCAACCGTAAGTTTTAACCAGATATTTAACAGCTATTCAATTTTAATAGGGAAGGTGAAAACGTGAGCCATTATTCTACAACTATTTTGCAAGAAACACTTAGATAGTGTTCATAATTAATTGCACTATGAATTAAACATGTTAATTCAACAGTGTGCTCCCACTCAAATCAATATCTCTCATAATTAATTTTGAGTGATACAAGATCCAGACTTCAATTCATCGCCATAGAATCATCATCTCATAACGGGAATTTTAATCGGTAGGCCAACTTGCCGATCACATCTCTATGTGACTCTTGCTCATCTTTCGATGCGTGTGTTCCGAGCTCAGGGAGATCCTTCCAAAACGTCAAGACAACCAAGTGATCTCGCTGCGAGGTCTCAACTCACCCGCCTCACACATCCCTAATCGTTCGTACCCAGGGAGATCCTGTGATACCCCGAAAAGTTAGGTGCCGTGACGGTGCTACACTTGGGAGAACACTAACTACTTGATATTTTTGTGAGAGATCACCCTAATAAAAGCGACTAGCACGCAATCAAGAAGGGTGCATCATAAGGGATAAACATCTCAGGCAATTCATAATAGCATGATATGGTATAGCCCTTTCTGACGGAGAAGTCTTTCATTCCTTCGTCTTCCGCATTCGCGTCGGTGTTCACCTTCACAAAGATTGCCACCACTGTCGGTGTCAAAACCGGCGGATCTCGGGTAGGGGGTCCCGAACTGTGCGTCTAGGCCGGATGGTAACAGGAGGCAGGGAACACGATGTTTTACCCAGGTTCGGGCCCTCTTGATGGAGGTAAAACCCTACGTCCTGCTTGATTAATATTGATGATATGGTTAGTACAAGAGTAGATCTACCACGAGATCAAGGAGGCTAAACCCTAGAAGCTAGCCTATGGTATGATTGTTGTATATGGAGTCGATTGCCTACGGACTACAACCCTCCGGTTTATATAGACATCGGATAGGGTTAGGGTTACATAGAGTCGGTTACAATGGTAGGAGATCTTGAATATCGGCATCGCTAAGCTTGCCTTCCACGCCAAGGAAAGTCCCATCTGGACACGGGACGAAGTCTTCAATCTTGTATCTTCATAGTCCTGGAGTCCGGCTGAAGGTATTGTCCGGCTACCCAAACACCCCCTAATCCAGGACTCCCTCAGTAGCCCCCGAACCAGGCTTCAATGACGACGAGTCCGGTGCGCAGATTGTTCGGCATTGCAAGGCGGGTTCTTCTCCAAATCTTGTGTACCTGTAGGAATAATGTCTGATTTTTGTAATGTAGTGCTCCTCGGCTTCCACGCCCAATAATGGCCGTCTTCCACGTGTCAAACGAATGCGAAAAGCCGGGGCGTTTTTACATCCACACCCCTAGTCGTATAAATGAGCCGCCTATTTAACGGGATGGGGATTTAGGTCCAAACCACATCTTCTCCTTTCCGCGAGTTATCATCAGAGCGCTTCCAGCAAAGGTCCATTCCAACATGACCAGCCGTCGCAGCTCCTCCCCTCGCCCCTCCGGTCCCAAACCCGAGGGCTGGAGAGTTGCACCATCCTGCATAGCGAGTTAGTGTCGCTTTAGGCCAAGGGATTTCTCCCTCCGGCATACATGGTCCCGGTCCTAGCCGGTCTCGCCACCTACAATGGCGGAAAACAAGCGGAGAGCACCCCCAATCCTTCTAAAGGAGAGCGGGTGTGCCTCGTCCCCTATCTAATAAGGGGACTGGGATTTCCAATTCATCCATTTCTCCACGGGCTTCTGGAGTTCTACGGCTTCCAGCTGCACAATCTCACGCCCGCCTCCGTATTGCATATTGCGGGTTTCGTCGCCCTTTGCGAGCTATTTTTAGGCGTTGAGGCTCATTTCGCGCTGTGGAAGAGGTTATTCAGCCTGGTGCCCCGTTCTCAAGAGGGGTCTATATACCAAGTGGGCAGAGCCGAAGTATGGCGCATCGCCGGGACCGGATACCTATCCGGAACCGCCGGGACCGGATACCTATCCGGAACCCCAAAGAAGGCGTCCGAGGACTGGCCTTCCGAATGGTTTTACATAGATGACGTCCCGCTACCGGACCCTATCCGGGTCGGTCTCCCTGAGTTCAACAGTGCTCTATTGAAGAAACGCTTGAGCTGGCATCTGCGGAGCTCTCAGAATGAAAGCGACAGAGACGTCCTTTACCTGATGGGCCAGATAAGACTGTTGGATCATTCCGTACTAACCATGATTGGAGTCATGGCCGCATGCATTATGCGGGGGGTGCGGCCGCTTCAATATAGAGGCCACCCCATGTGGGATTTCAACGGGGAGGATGACGCCACACGTTACGGTCGTAAGGGGCCGGCCTCAGCCGCCGCCTTAGTAAAGATCTTATCCTCTTTGTACAAGGGAGAGAAGGAGGAATTCCTCCGCGTCAACCCGCGGGCCGGATTCAGTATGTACGATCCTCCAAGTTGGGTAAGTGAACAATTGCGCTTGCCCGTTTGTTTTATACTCCCATGGTTAGATAGGTAGTCTAACGACTTCAATGCAGGAACTGCGACAAGAGGTAAAGGATATAAACAGCCGCCCTCCACAACCCGAGGACCCAGAACGGTCCCTCAATCCGGACTCCGAAGAGGATCCGCACATATCGGTGGAGCTTATCGACGGGGTGTTCCACGCAACCCGAGGACCCAGAACGGTCCCTCAATCCGGACTCCGAAGAGGATCCGCACATATCGGTGGATCTTATCGACGGGGTGTTCCATGAGCTAAGCAAGGACAATACCTTGGTAGCCATTACGGCGAAATACCCAGGCCTCCCAGATGACAGAAACCGGGGTCTTATTCCCTTGAAAGAGATTCTACCCTCACGTAGCCCGGTGTTTCTGACGACAACCATGTTTTGCAGGGGAGATTTCCGAGGCAGGAGGCCGAACCTGCGGCGGCTAGCCAACGAGGGGCCGCAGGGCCCCGTGGGGAAAAAAGGAATGTAATCCGGACTGAGATGCCTGCGCAAAGGTATAGTGCACCCTCTGTTTCCATGGAGTTATTCTGTCATGGCATATTAACGTTCGTGACAATTCTACGCGATGCTTGTTTCTCCCAAGAGGCTTTAGATGCCTTTAATTCGGGAGATGCGTACCTCCGTGCCGCTCAAAATGGTTTAGCCAGAGCCACGGAGCAGTATGTAAAAGACATACGGGTAAGAAAATTTTGGTTAAATATATATATATGCCAGTAGCCCACGAGACTTGAAGCAGTTAGAGCAACTAATTTAAGGATCATCTAATATGCAGGTTCTTACAGAGAAGAATGCCGTACTATCCCAAGAGCTGGAAAAGTGCAAGGCCCAACTAGAGGCCGCACTAGCCGCAGCAGGGGAGCCCAAAGAGACCCCCTCAGGTAAGATACACTTTGAAAGATTTGTATTGTGCAGTGTGGGTGCAAATCTGACAAATCATATTGCAGATGGCGCCGGAATCGATCCGGACAAGCAACAACTCTTACGCCGGCTAAAGGCCGGTGAGAGTATGTTGACAAAGGTGAGGCGAGAGAAGAATGATCTTCAGGATGCCAACACCAAGCTGGATGTCGAACTTAAAGATGTTCGTGGCCAGCTATCGGACTCCACGAAGGAGAATCAGCGGCTTCGATGCGGCATTTTTAGTAAGTGCTTGAACTAACTTTGAAAAAAAAAGTTCGACGAGGAAGTCGACTAATAGAGCAATGTCTGTAGGTATGCTCACAGGTCGTCCTGCAGAGGAGATGCCTGGTTCTATGGGTGACCTTCTTCCCGAACTCTTGCAACTTCACGAGCGAATTTGGCAGGCGATGCGGGGTATTGCCCAAGCCTTATGGCCTGCCCACTCCGTGCCCGAGGGCCTTGGAGAGCTTGCGGAGAAGCTGAAGGGAGCTTGGCGGCGCTTCCGGTTATGGAAGATATCGGCCTGCCGACAAGGCGCTAGGGAGGCCTGGGCTATGGTGAAGACCCGTTTTACGAAGTCTGACCCAAACCACATGGCCGAGATCGGACCAGTGGGGCCTGATGGGAAGGAGATCCCTGTAAGCTTAGTATACGGCCAAGTAGAGTTGGCCGTGAAGTATTCCCAGTAGGACTGTAAATTAGACAGCCTGTTAGATGGTATAGAAGAGGAATACAATCAGTCAGAATGACTATGTAATTTTGAATTGACATGTGTAATGCCTTCTAGCCGGATTGTAGATCGTTTGTCGTTGCCGACCTTTTCGCTTCAACCTCGGGACCTGACGGTCCGGAGTGTGTCCAAATACCATAGCGGTTATATAAGAACCGGTGTATGCGTGGAGACCAGGCGTAGGGGTCATTAGTGCTTTATCAGACAAGTGCCCAACTAGTTATGTTATATTACATGGTTAGTAAGAAACATCTTCCAGAGAGAATAGTTCCGTTAGGGGTTCCTTTCGCTGGGAGGCATGCCCTAAAGTGCATGTCCGGAATGCGTAAAAAAAATGCAGAAAAAAGCATCTGGGGGCGCATAAAATGGGTAAAAAGATCATCTTTTATTTCACCGACCAAATATTCCTTTAAGAACGCTAGCTTTCGGCTTCACCCAGTCTGAGGTACACATCCGGATGACCCGGAAGTAACAATCGCAGAGGTGCTCCCTTTACCGCCTAGCCGAACAATCGGGAACGTAGGGGTAAGCACAGGAGCCAGGCAACCCAGCTTGGCCAAAACTTAAGTCATATCGATGCATATAATGGTGAAGAAAAAGGTACATGCGGAAGTTTGACGCATGTGTTGGGCGTGAAGCCCGTATAAATAAGCTTCTGTTAAAGAAGCCCCCGGGTTTAATGAGCACGAGTGGCGCGTCACTAGATGAGCCTTTAAGGGCTATAAAAGAAAAGAGGGGAAGGAGAGAAATGTAAGACAGAAGAATGCAAAAAAATGCAAAAAATGGACAGAGGAAGGAGACGAACACAGAGTCCGGCGCTAGGCATAGAATCTTCGGAGACGGTTGGCGTTCCACGGGTTCGGCTCGAGTCGGTTATCCGACGCATCTCGCAGGCGGTACGCCCCACCAGTAAGGACTTGGTCGATTATGAATGGACCTTCCCATTTGGGCTTGAGTTTGTCCTTTTTCTTATCCGGCAGGCGTAGAACTAGTTCGCCAACATTGTAATTTTTGGCCCGTACTTCTCTGCTTTGATATCTTCGGGCCTGTTGTTGATAAAATGCGGAACAGGCTTTTGCCCACGTCACGCTCCTCCTCCAAGGCGTCCAAGTTGTCCTGCCGATCAAGCTCGGCTTCTCTTTCTTCGTCCATGCACACTCTAGGTGAGTCATGAATTATGTCGCAGGGCCGAACTGCCTCTGCGTCGTACACCAGAAAAAATGCTTTGTATCCGGTAGTGCGATTTGGCATGGTCCGCAGCCCCCAGAGCACGGAGTCGATCTCCTCTACCCAGTGCGTGTTAGATTCCTTAAGGGACCGCACCAATATGGGTTTAATGCCGCTCATGATAAGACCATTTGCACGTTCGACCTGGCCGTTGGTTTGTGGGTGATAGACGGAAGCATAATCGAGCTTGATGCCCATGTTTTTGCACCAGAGTTTTACCTCGTCGGCGGTAAATTTTGTACCGTTGTCGGTTATGATGCTGTGGGGGACGCCATAACGGTGTACAACCCCGGATATGAAGTCTATCACAGGTCCGGATTCGGCCATTTTAACAGGCTTGGCTTCTATCCATTTGGTGAACTTATCCACCATCACCAGTAAGTATTTTTTCCTATGGGTTCCACCTT
The DNA here is from genome assembly GCF_002162155.2 of Triticum dicoccoides. Lineage (NCBI taxonomy): Eukaryota > Viridiplantae > Streptophyta > Magnoliopsida > Poales > Poaceae > Triticum > Triticum dicoccoides. The sequence goes on along the minus strand of NC_041384.1, from coordinate 438,736 downwards.
TAAGGGGTCCGACCATGTCAAGCCCCCAGACCGCAAAAGGCCAGGTGATGGGTATAGTTTGGAGTGCGGTGGGTGGCATATGGCTTTGGTTGGCAAAAAGTTGGCAACCAGCGCATCGTTGGACTAGGTCCTGAGCGTCTGCTCGGGCCGTCGGCCAGTAAAAGCCTGTACGGAAAGCCTTGCTAACGAGGGACCAAGCAGTGGCGTGGTGACCACCAAGTCCGGCATGAATTTCAGCCAGGAGGTTCCGCCCTTCCTCTTCGGAGATGCACCTTTGAAGGACTCCGGTAGTGCTTTTCTTATAAAGTTCTCCCTCATGGACTCTGTAGGCCTTAGATCGCCGCACTACGCAGCGGGCCTCGTTTTGGTCCTCCGGAAGTTCCTGCCTAGTAAGGTAGGCTAGGAATGGTTCTGTCCACGGGGCGATAACCGCTATTATTACGTGGGCTGAAGGTGTAATTTCGTTGGCAGAGCCTCCAATTGTGTCAGATTGTTCGGCGTTGAGTGGTGCGGCTGGGTTCGGGCTGTTATTTGCGGGCTCCCCCTCCCATGCTGCGGATGGCTTGAACAATCTTTCCAAAAAGACGTTGGGGGGGGGACTGTATCGCGTTTTGCTCCCATGCGTGCTAGGACGTCCGCCGCTTGATTGTTTTCTCGGGCTATATTGTGAAACTCCAGCCCTTCGAACCGAGCTGACATTTTTAGGACGGCATCGCGGTAAGCTGCCATTTTTGGGTCCTTGGCGTCGAAGTCTCCATTTATTTGGGATATCGCGAGGTTTGAATCCCCGCGTACCTCTAGGCGCTGGATACCCATGGATACTGCTATCCGAAGGCCATGTAGGAGGGCCTCATATTCGGCTGCATTGTTGGAATCCGTGTATATGATCTGAAGCACATATTGGACTGTGTCTCCTGTGGGGGATGTCAGGACGACGCCGGCCCCCAATCCGGCCAACATTTTGGAGCCGTCGAAATGCATAATCCAGTTTGAATATGTGCCGTACTCTTTAGGGAGCTCGGCCTCCGTCCATTCTGCGACGAAGTCGGCCAAACCTTGCGATTTAATAGCTCGCCGTGGCTTATAGGTTATATCGAACGGGAGAAGCTCGATGGCCAATTTTGCAATCTGGCCCTTTGCATCTCGGTTGTTGATAATATCGTTTAGTGGCACTTCCGAGGCTACTATTATGGAACACTCTTGAAAGTAGTGTCGTAGCTTCCGGGATGCCATGAATACCGCGTATGCAATCTTTTGATAATGCGGGTACCGTGATTTGCATGGAGTGAGGACAGTGGACACGTAGTAGACCGGTCTTTGAAGGGGGAATTTGTGTCCATCCGTTTCCCGCTCGATAACGAGCACTGCGCTGACAACTTGGTGTGTTGCTGCAATGTACAATAACATTGGCTCGTCGGTGATTGGCGCGACCAGGACTGGGTTTGTTGCCAATATGGCTTTTATATCATCAAGTCCGGCCGTGGCGGCATCCGTCCACTCAAAGTGTTTGATGCGCTGAAGGAGGCGATAAAGGGGTAGTGCCTTTTCTCCCAAGCGGGAGATGAAGTGGCTTAAAGCCGCCACACACCCGGTTAATTTTTGTATTTGTTTAAGGTCCTTTGGGACATCCAATTGTGAGAAAGCTCGGATCTTGGTTGGGTTTGCTTCAATTTCTCTACCGGATACAATGAAGCCCAAGAGCTTTCCGGCTGGGACACCGAAGATGCATTTTTCTGGGTTGAGCTTGATGTCATATTTTCGGAGGTTATTGAATGTAAGCCTCAAGTCGTTTACTAGGGATTCGACATGTCTTGATTTGACGACCACATCATCCACATACGCCTCCACTGTTTTGCCGATCTGGTTTGCCAGACATGTCTGGATCATGCACTGATATGTTACGCCGGCGTTTTTCAGCCCGAAGGGCATTGTGTTGAAGCAGAATGGGCCGTATGGTGTGATGAATGCTGTTGCAGCTTGGTCTGATTCTGCCATCTTGATTTGATGGTAACCAGAGTATGCGTCGAGGAAACACAACAAATCGTGTCCTGCGGTGGCATCGATAATTTGATCGATACGGGGGAGGGGGAAGGGATCCTTTGGGCAAGCCTTGTTAAGGTCTTTGAAATCGACACACAGGTGCCAGGATTTGTCCTTCTTTGGTACCATCGCCAGGTTTGCTAGCCAGTCCGGATGTTTTATGACTTTGATGAATCCGGCCTCTAATAGCTTGGCTAGCTCCTCTCCCATAGCATGTCTCTTGGGTTCGGAAAAACGCCGAAGGGCTTGTTTGACAGGTTTAAATCCTTTTAGGATATTTAAGCTGTGTTCGGCCAGCCTACGTGGGATCCCTGGCATGTCTGAAGGGTGCCAGGCGAAGATGTCCCAGTTCTCTCGTAGGAACTCTCGCAGTGCGGCGTCTGCATCAGGGTTCAGTCGTGCCCCGATGGAAGCTGTTTTATTGGGGTCCGTTGGATGGACCTGGAATTTGACTATTTCGTGAGCTGGCTTGAAGGGCGTGGATTTGGATCTCTTATCGAGTATCACATCATCCCTGTTAACCATGGAGCGCAGCGCAGTCAGTTCCTCGGCCGCTAAGGCTTTGGATAGCACCTCAAGGGCTAATGCGGCCGTCTTGTTTTCGGCGCGGAGTGCTATATCCGGATCACTAGCTAGAGTGATAATTCCATTCGGCCCGGGCATCTTAAGCTTCATGTACCCGTAATGGGGTATTGCTTGGAAGATTGTGAATGCTTCCCGCCCTAGTAAAGCGTGATATCCGCTTTTAAACGGGGCCACCTGAAATGTGACTTCTTCAGACCTGTAATTATCCGGCGTGCCGAACACCACATCTAGTGTGATTTTTCCTGTGCAGCGCGCTTCCCGACTCGGAATTATTCCTCTAAAGGTTGTGCTGCTTCGCTCGACGCGGTTCCAGTCTATTTCCATTTTTTGAAGGGTTTCCTCATAAATGAGGTTCAGTCCGCTGCCTCCATCCATGAGCACCTTGGTGAGGCGAAAGCCGTCCACTATGGGACTGAGGACCAATGCGGCTAGTGCTCGGGCTGTTCGAAATCTAGGTTCATCACTTGCGTTGAAGGTAATGGCAGTGTCGCTCCATGGATTTATTGTTGCAATTTGATAGACTTCGGCGAGGCTGCGGAGTGTTCTTTTTCGCACATTGTTTGATGCGAAAGTCTCGAAGACTGTGAGAACGGTACTGGTGTCCTTGGGCTGGCTTTCTGCGGCCTCCGGAATAAAGAGGTCCTCGCCGATTTTGGCCACCTGCCGGAGTATCCAACATGCTCTAAGGCTGCGAGTTGGTGTGGCGTCCTCTGTACTGTGAATTCTACAGGGTCCATCAAGCCATCTTTTCAGTACCGGTCCATGCCCTATAGAGGGTTTTGGCTTTTTGGTGTTTATCCCGGGTGTCCTGTGATAATGCACCCTCTTAGTTCAGACGGGATTACTATTCAAGGCCGGATTGTCCCAAAATTTTATTTCGGTTTTCCGGGCGCTTTCCATGGCACAGTATTTTTGTACTATGGATGCCAAGTCAGCAAAGCGTGTGAAATCACGACGACTTACGGCGTTAAGGATTCCCTTGTCCGTGCAACTACTGCAGAAAATTGAGATTGCATCTTCCTCGCGACAATCCTTTATCCTGTTCGTAACCAGGAGGAATCTGGCCCAGTAATGATGTACTGTTTCCTCGGGCCTCTGCCTGATTTGGGAGAGATCGCTTATGATCGGGTGGGCGGGTGTCGTTGAATCTGAAACCTCACCCAATCCAAGATTCGGAGGCCGAAGAGTTTCCGAACTCTGAAGTTCGGATTCTTGGATGTTGTCCAGTGAATCTGGCCTGTTGCCTGATCCTAAGCTTAGGTCTTGAGTTATATCGCCCCCTCCGCGGGTATCTGGCTTGGAGTGGTCGGGAATTCGGACGTAGCTAGTCCTTAAAATAGATGAAGGGTCGCCGCACTCCGTCTCTACCACGGCAACGTGGTGGGTGACTTGGGGAGAGTTAATTTCTCTTAGATCGGGTTTAAGCCCAACCTGGTCGTAATCCGTAGCGACCCCCAGGGCGGCGATGCGATCCAAGAGCTTGTTTACGGAAGAGAGCTCCATTGGATCTAGCTGCTCGATGAGCTCCGAGCTGGCGTGTAGGTTGCTTTTGATGACCCGAGAGGTCACCGTCGGTGCAACAGCCAAACAGGCGGTCATGAGGAAACCACCTAGCCGTAGGGTTTGGCCGACAGCCAAGGCTCCCTTAGCAACGGCGCCGTCTTTAAAGACAGGAGGAGGCATCCTTCCTGATTGTGATGGCACAGAGGAAGTCTCAATGAAAGCACCAATGTCGGTGTCAAAACCGGCGGATCTCGGGTAGGGGGTCCCGAACTGTGCGTCTAGGCCGGATGGTAACAGGAGGCAGGGAACATGATGTTTTACCCAGGTTCGGGCCCTCTTGATGGAGGTAAAACCCTACGTCCTGCTTGATTAATATTGATGATATGGTTAGTACAAGAGTAGATCTACCACGAGATCAAGGAGGCTAAACCCTAGAAGCTAGCCTATGGTATGATTGTTGTATATGGAGTTGATTGCCTACGGACTACAACCCTCCGGTTTATATAGACACAGGATAGGGTTAGGGTTACATAGAGTCGGTTACAATGGTAGGAGATCTTGAATATCCGCATCGCCAAGCTTTCCTTCCACGCCAAGGAAAGTCCCATCCGGACACGGGACGAAGTCTTCAATCTTGTATCTTCATAGTCCTGGAGTCCGGCTGAAGGTATAGTCCGGCTACCCGAACACCCCCTAATCCAGGACTCCCTCAACCACCCTGTCGATGCACCAGATAATATTGCTATCTCTATAGCTAATAAAATAAGTGCATTACTTAAGGTTGAAATGCAGGTCCTTAAAGTGGCAATCATATGTCTCCAGCCATCATGCCGAATCATGACACGCAGGTCATGTTAATTACATCATATAGTCATCTCATACATAATCAAATTGAATATGAGCATTGCCATACCACATCACATGCACATCCTGCAAAACCAAGTTAGACGCCTCTAATCGGTTTATGCAAAATTTTATTTTTCATGGCTTCTAAGGTTTTGACTTAAACCGCGGCTACCAACGTTTTATCATCAAGTATGATTATTCAAGTTGCTAGATTAACATCTCAGGGTGTATGAAACACGAGATAATTAAATCTCGAGCCCCATACTAAACTTCTTCATACGCATGACCCCCGTGTAGATCATATCTGCAATGCCCTTTCATCTGTGAATTTCATCTTTCTTTTGACTACGGCAGAACCCAAAGAACTGATAGCACTTCCATGATCAATCAGGATCACGGATTGCCAGAACTTTGTCAAATTCCACCATGCTGTCTCGAGATTGAGCAAACGCAAATTCTAGGGAAGCAACAAGAACATCGGGTAACAGATTTCATCTGTCACCAGCATAAATAATTTTCAGCAATAGATGTCATCTACTACCTAATTATATTATGCAATACCCATACATCTCCATGTATTCTAGATCGAAACCTGCATCTACGCATAGCACGGCTCATGATGCCACTGTAAGGAAACGCAGCAGAAAACAAAAAATTTCCGACCTACGCACCAGCCCAGGACCACTATGGAGACTGCATACATGGTTTGATCTTTTTCGTTACCGACTCCTAGCGCAGCGGGAAGTAGAGTCGATGACGATCGGCGGTGCAGATCCCCGCAGCTAGGATTTACAACCTCCCAACCGCGAAGATGTATACCCTCATCTGCTCCTCAGACAGCCCTCCGGGAGGCGGGCGAACAGCCCCACCTGGACGGTGTCGCGGACAGCCCTTCGGGAGGACCTTCGAAACTTGAACGGTCACTCGGACAGCCCTTCGGGAGGACCTTCAAAAGTCGGACGGTCATACGGACAGCCCTTCGGGAGGCACTCACGAACTAAGACCGAAACTACGATCTCTCCACAGAGTTGCACACATACAGTGTCATCTATCCGGCAGGGCTTCGCCATCCAGAACTAGTTCCTGCCGGAACCCAGACAGCCTTTTGGCTCTACGAAACTATTTCACGGGGAGGGAGAGAGAAGCCAGATCATTGCATGGCACTTGTATGTGAGAAAGAGTGAGTGTGGAGGGTTGCGCCTCCACCTCTATTTATAGGAAATCCCAAGGGGTAGGGTAGTTTCACACAAAAACCCAAAATGCACATGAATGAAGTCCTTCCACAAGGACCTAGGAGTGAAACCAAGGAACAAGAGGGTCCCCGAGGGGGGATACCCCATGTGGCCGGCCACACCCACATGAGGGGCCCAAAAAATGGCTCCTATCCATCCATGTCATCTCCAAGATCTTTTGGAGCAAAGCCCCAAAAGGTGGCTTTCCATAAAGTAACTGAGGGTGTCCTGGGATAGGGGGTGTTCGGGTAGCAGGACTATACCTTCAGCCGGACTCCTGGACTATGAAGATACAAGATTGAAGACTTCTTCCCATGTCCGGATGGGACTTTCCTTGGCATGGAAGGCAAGCTTGGCGATGCGGATATTCAAGATCTCCTACCATTGTAACCGACTCTGTGTAACCCTAACCCTATCCAGTGTCTATATAAACCGGAGGGTTGTAGTCCATAGGCAATCAACTCCATATACAACAATCATACCATAGGCTAGCTTCTAGAGTTTAGCCTCCTTGATCTCGTGGTAGATCTACTCTTGTACTACCCATATCATCAATATTAATCAAGCAGGACGTAGGGTTTTACCTCCATCAAGAGGGCCCGAACCTGGGTAAAACATCATGTTCCCTGCCTCCTATTACCATCCGGCCTAGACGCACAGTTCGGGACCCCCTACCCGAGATCCGCCGGTTTTGACACCAACATTGGTGCTTTCATTGAGAGTTCCTCTGTGTCGTCGCCTTTAGGCCCGATGGCTCCTTTGATCATCAACAACGATGCGGTCCAGGGTGAGATGTTTCTCCCCGAACAGATCTTCGTCTTTGGTGGCTTCGCTCTACGGGCCAATTCGCTCGGCCACCTGGAGCAGATCGAAAGCTACGCCCCTGGCCATCAAGTCAGGTTTGGAAGCTTAAACTACATGGCTGACATCCGCGGAGACTTAATCTTCGACGGGTTCGAGCCATGGCCAAGCGCGACGCACTATCTCGAAGGGCATGATTTAGCTCTGCCCCCGGACAGTGTCCTGGAGGCCGCACACGCATCGGTTCCGACCCCCAACTCGGAGCCTATTGCGCCAATCGAGGACGAGTGGTTGGACGTCACCTCAGGGGCTGCGATCCAAAAAGCGATCAAGCCGAACGCTAGCCCCGCACTCTGCACGACCCGTGACTCCGAGGATCCGGACTCCGAACCCCCCGCGCCCCTGCCGATCGAATCAGATTGGGCGCCGATAATGGAGTTCACCGCTGCAGACATCTTTCAGCACTCGCCTTGTGGCGATATCCTGAACTCTCTCAAGTCTCTCTCCTTATCAGGAGAGCCCTGGCCGAATTACGGTTAGCGAGGATGGGATATGGACGATGAAGAAATTCAAAGCCCACCCACCACCCACTTCGTAGCCACTATCAAAAATTTAAATGACGTGCTCAACTTCGACTCCGGAGACATCGACAGCATGGATGACGATGCAGGAGATACTGACGAACCAATGCCCATAGGCATTGGACAGCCACCTCATCTCACGATGTGTACATGGTGGATACCCCTAAAGGAAGCGACAATGAGGAAAAAGGGGATGGTACGAGAGATCGACCCCCCAAAAAACAATCAAAACGTCGGCGCAAACGCTGACCCAAGCCCCGCCTCGACAAAAACCCAGCCATGGAGCAGGACGAGCCTGTAGACGACGAGCAGGCCTTAGAGCAACCGTCCGAACAGGGCAACACGCATAGAGAAACCGAACATCCCTCCTCCGGCGAAAACAGCATTCCGGACGACCTCACGCTGGATAAACCTATGGAGCAGAAGAATCTCCACGAGAGGCTCGTTGCAACTGCACGCAACCTAAAAAAGCAGAAGCCGAAGCTAAAAACAGCGGAGGATGCACTCCGGATTAGATGGAGCAAAGTAATCAATACCGCAGATAAATATGGCGACAGTCGCCGCACTAAAAGCTATCCGAAAAGAAAGCTACTGCCTGAATTCGACGAAGAGGCCCTAGAGCCCTCGCATTCAAAAAATGAGAAAGCCACACGGTCGGATAGACGACCCCATAAAGCGGCAAGCGGCGCCGCACGTAAATCGGCATGCGAACCACTTAAGGATTCGCATCATGGCCCAGTCAGGTCCATTTATGGGCCAAGAAAGCAAGCTCTCGTAAGCAACGCTATGAAGACATCATCAGAATCCGGCACACCCAAATACAGGGGCGCCGCACACCCCCTATGTTTCACCGATGAGGTCCTGGACTATGAATTTCCAGAGGGATTCAAACCCGTAAACATAGAGGCATATGATGGAATAACAGACCCTGGAGTTTGGATCGAGGATTATATCCTCCACATACACATGGCTAGAGGAGATGATCTCCACGCCATAAAATATTTACCCCTTAAGCTTAAAGGGCCAGCCCGGCATTGGCTTAAAAGCCTTCCCGAAAACACAATTGGAAGCTGGGAAGAGCTCGAGGATGCTTTCCGAGCAAACTTTCAAGGGACCTATGTCCGCCCTCCGGATGCAGACGATCTTAGTCACATAACTCAACAACCCGGAGAATCAGCTCGGCAGTTCTGGAATAGATTCCTCACTAAAAAGAATCAGATAGTCGACTGTCCGGACGCCGAAGCCTTAGCAGCTTTCAGGCATAACGTCTGAGACGAATGGCTCGCCAGACACCTCGGCCAAGAAAAGCCAAGAACAATGGCCGCACTAACAAGCCTCATGACCCGCTTTTGTGCAGGGGAGGACAGCTGGTTGGCAAGGTGCAGCCCTAGCGATCCAAGTACATCCAAAACTAGGGATGGAAACGGAAAATCGCGACGCAACAAGGACCGTCGCTGGACTAAGGACAAAAGTCCGAAGAGCACGGCAGTCAATGCCGGATTCAAAGGCTCACGACAAAATCAGGCAAAATTGCCCCCACAGGATAACAGGGACGATCCATCCAACCTAAATAAAATACTAGACGGGTTATGTCAGATATACAGTACTCCCGGGAAGCCTGCTAACCATACCCACAGAGACTTTTGGGTTTTCAAACAATCCGGCAGACTTAATGCCGAACACAAGGGGCTCGACACACCAAGCGAAGACGAGGACGAACCCCAAAAGCAGAGCACCAGGAAACAAAAGAACTTCCCACAAGAAGTAAAAACAGTGAACTCACTTCACATAACAAAACGTGCGGCGCCCGTAAAGGTATGCACCACACGGCCCATCCCCAAAGGGTCTTGCCACTGGTTGTAAAAACCGATCATCTTCGATCAGCTAGATTATTCTAGAAATATCAAGAATGTAGGCTGGTCTGCCTTGATACTCGATCCAATAATTGGCGGGCTCCAGTTTTCAAATGTCCTTATGGACGGTGGCAGTGGAATAAACCTGATATATCAGGATACAATCCAGCACATGGGGATAAACCCAGCAAGAATCCGCCGCAGCAAAACCTCCTTTCAAGGGATAATACCTGGTCCGGACACCCATTGTATGGGTTTTCTCCGGCTCGAAGTCATATTTGGCTCTGCCGATAACTTCCGCCGCGAAAAGCTGACTTTCCATATCGTCCCGTTCTCAAGTCGCTATCAAGCACTACTGGGACGCGAAGCTTTCGCTCGCTTTAACGCAATACCGCATTATGCATCTCTTACGCTTAAGATGCCCGGTCCACGAGGCATCATCTCTTTGAAGGGGAAGCACTAAAGTGCGCCTCCCCAAGCGGAGGACTGTGCGGCCGCTTTGACAGCCCCACAGCAAAATGGCCTCACCGGCCAAAAAACTTCGAAATAGGTCATTCAATACCACGAACACGGATAGACGAGTTCGGTGCAAAATCATCATTGATGCAGGCCTAGAAGCCATATACCCCCACACTAGGGGCTCCACGCATAAGAGACAATAAAGCTCAATCTTATATATTTCACTTTATACTTTGTTTATTTTAAACTTTTTCGGCATGACCCATTTTCAACTCAGTTCCTCTCTTTTATAGATGAACGTCGTGCGGCGCCCGTCCAGGATACGGCACAACGGAGACACAGGCGCAGACATGCAGTAGGGACCCGCCCTAAAGGATTCTTTTTAGATTAAGACCCCGCGTAAACCTTTTTTACTGTCTCTTGTTGCTAGACATCCCCTGGTTTTTTCTAGTATAACCAAGGAGGAGACTGGCGTCTTGGCATGTGGCCACGTCAGAATTTTTGCACGTACCTGGACACTAGGGGCTTTTTTTTTTAATAAAGAGTGTTGTTTCGCCCGCACTCATAAAGACTGAACACCTTAGGGAGTGTTCGGCGTCGCGAGTTTTGGCATTATATGCATCAGCTCTGAATCATGTCTTTGGTCAAATGTTGGGTTGCTCGGCTCCTGAGTTCGGCTACCTTACATTCCGCTCTATCGGCTAAGGTAGCACCAGGAGAACTACTGCGATTGTGCCCCGGTTCGGCCGGGCGAGCACCTCAGTAGAGAAAGCCGAAAACTGACTATCATGATGTAGCGTGAGACTGGTCAGCCACTCGATAACCTATCAGAATCTATCGGATTCCTCCGCTTTAACGAAGGGCCGCTTCCCGGTCAGGCACATACGCGCCCCGAACTCGGACGAGCGTAGTTTCCACCAAGGAGCTACCTAAATAGTCTCACTGTGAAACTCCTATGGCTAAGTGAAAGTGTTAAAACATTATAGTCCGGTTGCCTGGCCCGCTGCGCTATCACCTCCTTTGTAGGACCAAGACGTTGGGTTAAGTGTGAAAATGCGTCTTCTGCGAGCACCCCTGCACTATGTGCGTGGGGGCTGAAGCCAACGACTGCCATCTTTCAGATTTTGTATATATATATATATATATATCTGAAAACGGCCGCACAGGAGGTGTTCCCAATACTTGGAGGCACAAGTATAAAAAAGGCCACTACAGTTTAGTAAAATATTACTTTATAATTACATATGCTATCATAACATAGCATCTTTCGGGCACTGCATCTCTATTACACGAGCGCCTTCAAGAACTTCCTGAAAATAGTGCTCGGAGGGAACTCGGCTTTTGTCCGAATCCCGGGACGCAACAACGGTGGTCTCCATCTCTGCCCAGTATGTCTTAACACGGGCAAGAGCCATCCTAGCGCCCTCTATGCATGCTGACCTCTTCATTGCATTTATACGCGGCACCGCGTCAAGGAATTGCTGCACTAAGCTGAAATAACTCTTCGGCTCCGATCTCCCCGGCCACAGGTGACCCATGACGTACTTCATGGCGAGTCCAGACAACCTATTTAGTTCGGCCCATTGAGCCAAACGATCATCCACTGCCAGTGGACGCTCTAGATTGTGAAACTGCGACCAGAAAAGCTTTTCCACTTGGTGATCTTTCTGATCTCGAAAGTGTTCGGTCGCATCAGCAGCACTCGCTGCCAAGTCCAGATAGGTATCCTCCACACTCCACATCCGGTCCAACGGAGCAAACTTCGGATTGCAAAATTTCCTTCGCAGCATAAAGGGCTTTCCAGCCGCAATCTGTTCGGCCTGACGCAGCTCCTCCTTCGCAGCTCTCATCGCAGAGCGCACGTCCTTGACATTGGCAACGGCTTTCTCTAAGTCCGTTTGTTTCGCCTGGTCTTATTTTTCAAGAAGTCTGCAACGGTCTGTCGCACTTTTTAAGTTTTCGGCCATCTTGGCCATCTCTTCCTTGCTTCGGCAATGAGCAGCCTGTTCGGCTCTTAGCTCTTCAAGGCCTTTCCTGGTGGCTGCATCACTTTCGCTGGCTTGTTCTTTAGCTCGGGCAAGTTCTGCCCTAAGACTCTCCACGGCGGCCGCACCATCTGCGTCAAGCACACACATCGTAAGACACAGGCATAAAACTGTTCTTACCTGATGCCGCCCGAGGAATTACATACCTTGAGCCTCATCAAGCCTCTTATTGACAAGCGTGATGTCAGCATCTGCCACGTCCAGTTGCCGCTTTTGTTTGGCAGAATCGTCAGTTCGGCTTGATTCCGGACACCCTGCTGCCTACATTCAAAGGCGACATCTTAGACCTGGGATTATGATCCTCCGCGTGCCGTCATTTCTTGACGACGCGCAGAGTCTCAGGGGCTACTATCTACACAGGGCGCATCTTATTCATGCGCAACTGACAAAAGTATACATTATCTAATGTACCTCGAAACCCGTCAGTAAACTTTTGACGGCCTCATACAATCCGCTCTCTGCGGATGAAATCCTTTCAATCACCGTGCCCATCAATGCGCGGTGCTCCTCTGAGATAGAAGCTCGCCCCAGCAGAATCTTTAGCTCCTCCAGCCGAGCACCAGACGGTGCCAGGCTCGTCCCATGACCTCTTTCGAAGGCCGGACACGGAGAACCTCGGGGGGCCGCATAGCTACCTTTCGCCCCTGCCGGATTCGGAGAAACCCTCCGTGACGACACCTCAGGGTCGCCCGCCTCACTAGGCGGCACGGTAGGGGGAGGCGTCCCGCTCTCCATCATCTCCGAAAGGAGATCCCCCGAAGACGAGCTCTACTGAGAAGGGCTGAGGTTTGGTTAATCTTCTCAGATATAAATCAAGGATTTCCCTCATCCCTCAAAAGGAAAATCTTTCTCCACTTACGGCTCGCTGGAGGGCTGATCCCCTTGAGGGCGTAGTCCGGCCGAGGAACTCCCCGGCGTCGGACCCTCTGACGAGGATTTTCTCCCCCGCTTCGAGGCCTTGGTTTCCGGGTCGTCAGAGGCGGCTCTCTTCTTCCCCTTAGGAGAGGAATTGTCGGTTCCTCCCTGAGGGAGTCCTGGATTAGGGGGTGTTCGGGTAGCCGGACTATACCTTCAGCCGGACTCCAGGACTATGAAGATACAAGATTGAAGACTTCGTCCCGTGTCCGGAGGGGAATTTCCTTGGCGTGGAAGGCAAGCTTGGCGATGCGGATATTCAAGATCTCCTACCGTTGTAACCGACTCTATGTAACCCTACCGCTATCCGGTGTCTATATAAACCGGAGGGTTGTAGTCCGTAGGCAATCAACTCCATACACAATAATCATACCATAGGCTAGCTTCTAGGGTTTAGCCTCCTTGATCTCGTGGTAGATCAACTCTTGTACTACCCATATCATCAATATTAATCAAGCAAGAGTAGGGTATTACCTCCATCGAGAGGGCCCGAACCTGTGTAAAAACATCGTGTCCCTTGTCTCCTGTTACCATCCGACCTTGACGCACAGTTCGGGACCCCCTACCCGAGATCCGCCGGTTTTGACACCGACATTGGTGCTTTCATTGAGAGTTCCTCTGTGCCATCACAATCAGGAAGGATGCCTCCTCTCGTCTTTAAAGACGGCGCCATTGCTAAGGGAACCTTGGCTGTCGGCTGTTGCACCGACGGTGACCTCTCGGGTCATCAAAAGCAACCTACACGTCAGCTCGAAGCTCGTCGAGCAGCTAGATCCAATGGAGCTCTCTTTCGTAAATGAGCTCTTGGATCGCATCGCCGCCCTGGGGGTCGCTACTTATTACGACCAGGTCAGGCTTAAACCCGATCTAAGAGAAATTAACTCTCCCCAAGTCAACCACCACGTTGTCGTGGTAGAGGCGTAGTGCGGCGACCCTTCATCTATTTTAAGGACTAGCTACGTCTGAATTCCTGACCCCTCCAAGCCAGATACCCGCGAAGGGGAGGATGTAACTCAAGACCTGAGCTTTGGATCAGGCAATGGGCTAGATTCATCGGACAACATCCAAGAATCCGAACTTCGGAGTTCGGAAACTCTTCGGCCTCCGAATCTTGGATTGGGTGAGGTTTCAGATTCAACAACACCCGCCCACCCGATCATAAGCGATCTCTCCCAAATCAGGCAGAGGCCCGAGGAAACAGTACATCATTACTGGGCCAGATTCCTCCTGGTTATGAACAGGATAAAGGATTGCCGCGAGGAAGACGCAATCTCAATTTTCTGCAGTAATTGCACGGACAAGGGAATCCTTAACGCCGTAAGTCGTCGTGATATCACACGCTTTGCTGACTTGGCGTCCATAGTACAAAAATAATGTGTGATGGAAAGCGCCTGGAAAACCGAAATAATTTTTTGGGATAATCCGGCCTTGAATAGTAATCCCATCCGAACTAAGAGGGTGCATTATCACGGGACACCCGGGATAAACACCAAAAAGCCAAAACCCTCTACGGGGCATGGAACCGTACTGGAAAGATGGCTTGATGGACCCTGTAGAATTCACAGTACAGAGGACGCCACACCAACTCACAGCCTTAGAGCATGTTGGATACTCCGGCAGGTGGCCAAAATCGGCGAGGACCTCTTAATTCCGGAGGCCGCAGAAAGCCAGCCCAAGGACACCAGTACCGTTCTCACAGTCTTCGAGACTTTCATATCAAACAATGTGCGAAAAAGAACACTCCGCAGCCTCGCCGAAGTCTATCAAGTTGCAACAATAAATCCATGGAGCGACATAGCCATTACCTTCAACGCAAGTGATGAACCTAGATTCCGAACAGCCCGAGCACCAGCCGCATTGGTCCTCAGTCCCATAGTGGACGGCTTTCGCCTCACCAAGGTGCTCATGGATGGAGGCAACGGACTGAACCTCATCTATGAGGAAACCCTTCAAAAAATGGAAATAGACTGGAGCCGCGTCGAGCAAAGCAACACAACCTTTAGAGGAATAATCCCCAGCCGAGAAGCGCGCTGCATAGGAAAAATCATACTAGATGTGGTGTTCGGCATGCCGGATAATTACAGGTCCGAAGAAGTCACGTTTCAGGTGGCCCCGTTCAAAAGCGGATATCACACTTTACTAGGGCGGGAAACATTCACGACCTTCCAAGCAATACCCCATTACGGGTACATGAGGCTTAAGATGCCCGGGCCAAACGGAATTATCACTCTAGCTAGTGATCCGGACATAGCACTCTGCGCCGAAAACAAGACAACCGCATTAGCCCTTGAGGCACTATCCGAAGCCTTAGCGGCCGAGGAACTGACTTCGCTGCGCTCCACGGTTAACAGGGATGATGTGATACTGAACAAGAGATCCAAATCCACATCCTTCAAGCCAGCTGACGAAATAGTCAAATTCCAGGTCCATCCAACGGACCCCAATAAAACAGCCTCCATCGGGGCACGATTGAACCCTGATGTAGACGCCGCATTGCGAGAATTCCTACGAGAGAACTATGACATTTTTGCCTGGCACCCTTCAGACATGCTAGGGATCCCACGCAGGCTGGCCGAACACAGCTTAAATATCCTAAAAGGATTCAAACCTGTCAAACAAGCCCTTCACCATTTTTCCGAACCCAAGAGACAGGCTATGGGAGAGGAGCTAGCCAAGCTATTGGAGGTCGGATTCATTAGAGACATAAAACATCCGGATTGGCTAGCAAACCTGGTGATGGTACCAAAGAAGGACAAATCCTGGCGCCTGTGTGTCGATTTTAAAGACCTTAACAAGGCTTGCCCAAAGGATCCCTTCCCCTCCCCCATATCGATCAAATTATCGATGCCACCGCAGGACACGACTCGTTGTGTTTCCTCGACGCATACTCCGGTTACCATCAAATCAAGATGGCAGAATCAGACCAAGCTGCAACAGCATTCATCACACCATACGGCCCATTCTGCTTCAACACAATGCCCTTCGGGCTGAAAAACGCCGGCGCAACATATCAGCGCATGATCCAGACATGTCTGGCAAACCAGATCGGCAAGACAGTGGAGGCGTATGTGGATGATGTGGTCGTGAATTCAAGACATGTGGAATCCCTAGTAAATGACTTGTGGCTTACATTCGATAACCTCCGAAAATATGACATCAAGCTCAACCCAGAAAAATGTGTCTTCGGCATTCCAGCCGGAAAGCTCTTGGGCTTCATTGTATCTAGTTGAGGAATTGAAGCAAACCCAGCCAAGATCTGAGCTTTGTCACAATTGGATGTCCCAAAGGACCTTAAACAAATACAAAAATTAACCGGATGCGTGGCGGCTTTAAGCCGCTTCATCTCCCGCTTGGGAGAAAAGGCACTACCCCTTTATCGCCTCCTTCGGCGCACCGAACACTTTGAGTGGACGGATGCCGCCACGGTCGGACTTGATGAAATAAAAGCCATATTGGCAACCAACCCAGTCCTGGCCGCGCCAAACACCGGCGAACCAATGCTATTGTGCATTGTAGCAACACATCAAGTTGTCAGCGCAGTGCTAGTTGTAGAGCGGGAAACGGATGGACACAAATTCCCCCTTCAAAGGCCGGTCTACTACGTATCCACTGTCCTCACTCCATGCAAATCACGGTACCCGCATTATCAAAAGATTGCATACGTGGTATTCATGGCATCCCGGAAGCAACGACACTACTTTCAAGAGTGCTCCATAATAGTAGCCTCGGAAGTACCACTCAACGATATTATCAACAACCGCGATGCAACGGGCCGGATTGCAAAATGGGCCATCGAGCTTCTCCCGTTCGATATAACCTATAAGCCACGGCGAGCTATTAAATCGCAAGTTTTGGCCGACTTCGTCGCAGAATGGACGGAGGTCGAGCTCCCTAAAGAGTACGGCACATATTCAAACTGGATCATGCATTTCGACGGCTCCAAAATGTTGGCCGGACTGGGGGCTGGCGTCGTCCTGACGTCCCCCACAGGAGACACAGTCCAATATGTGCTCCAGATCATGTACACGGATTCCAACAATGCAGCCGAATACGAGGCCCTCCTACATGGTCTCCGGATAGCAGTATCCATGGGTATCCAGCGCCTAGAGGTACGCGGGGATTCAAACCTCGCGATATCCCAAATAAATGGAGACTTCGACGCCAAGGACCCAAATATGGCAGCTTACCGCAACGCCGTCCTAAAAATGTCAGCTCGGTTTGAAGGGCTGGAGTTTCACCATATAGCCCGAGAAAACAATCAAGCAGCGGACGTCCTGGCACGCATCAGAGAAAAATGCGATGCAGTCTCCCCAACATCTTTTTGGAAAGATTGTTCAAGCCATCCGTAGCATGGGAGGGGGAACCCGCAAATAACAGCCCGGACCCAGCCGCACCACTCGACGCCGAACAATCTGACACAATTGGAGGCTCTGCCAATGAAATTACACCTTCAGCCCACGTAATAATGGCGGTTATCGCCCCGTGGACAGAACCATTCCTAGCCTACCTTACTAGGCAGGAACTCCCGAAGGACCAAAATGAGGCCCGCTGCATAGTGCGGCGATCTAAAGCCTATAGAGTCCATGAGAGAGAGCTTTACAAGAAAAGCACCACCGGAGTCCTTCAAAGGTGCATCTCCGAAGAGGAAGGGCGGAACCTTCTGGCTAAATTTCATGCCGGACTCGGTGGTCACCACGCCGCTGCTCGGTCCCTTGTTAGCAAGGCTTTCCGTACAGGCTTTTATTGGCCGACGGCCCGAGCAGACGCTCAGGACCTAGTCCAACGATGCGCTGGTTGCCAACTATTTGCCAACCAAAGCCATATGCCACCCACTGCACTCCAAACTATACTCATCACCTGGCCTTTGCGGTCTGGGGGCTTGACATGGTCGGACCCCTTAAAGGTGGGACCAATAGGAAAAAATAATTACTGGTCATGGTGGATAAATTCACCAAATGGATAGAAGCCAAGCCTGTTAAAACGGCCGAATCCGGACCTGTGATAGACTTCATATCCGGGGTTGTACACCATTATGGTGTCCCCGACAGCATCATAACCGATAACGGTACAAACTTTACCGCCGACGAGGTAAAACTCTGGTGCAAAAACATGGGCATCAAGCTCGATTATGCTTCCGTCTATCACCCACAAACCAACGGCCAGGTCGAACGTGCAAATGGTCTTATCATGAGCGGCATTAAACCCAGGCTGGTGCGGTCCCTCAAGGAATCTAACATGCACTGGGTAGAGGAGCTCGACTCCATGCTATGGGGGCTGCGGACCACGCCAAATCGCACCACCGGATACACACCATTTTTTATGGTGTACGGCGCAGAGGCAGTTCTGCCCTGCGACATAATTCATGACTCACCTAGAGTGCGCATGTACGAAGAAAGAGAAGCCGAGCTCAATCGGCAGGACAACTTGGACGACTTGGAGGAGGAGCGTGACGTGGCAAAAGCCCGTTCCGCATTTTATCAACAACAGGCCCGAAGATATCAAAGCAGAGAAGTACGGGCCAAAAATTACAATGTTGGCGAACTAGTTCTACACCTGCCGGATAAGAAAAAGGAAAAACTCAAGCCCAAGTGAGAATGTCCATTCATAATCGACCAAGTCCTGACTGGCGGGGCATACCGCCTGCGAGATGCGTCAGATAACCGACTCGAGCCGAACCCGTGGAACGCCACCCGTCTCCGAAGATTCTATGCCTAGCGCCGGACTTTGTGTTCGTCTCCTTCCTCTGTCCATTTTTTGCATTTTTCTGTCTTACATTTCTCTCCTTCCCCTCTTTTCTTTTATAACCCATAAAGGCTCATCTAGTGAAGCGCCACTCGCGGTCATTAAACCTGGGGGCTTCTTTAACAGAAGCTTATTTATACGGGCTTCACGCCCAATACATGCGTCAAACTTCCGCATGTACCTTTTTTCACCATTATATGCATCGATATGACTTAAGTTTTGGCCAATCTGGGTTGCCTGGCTCCTGTGCTTACCCCTATGTTCTCGATTGTTCGGCTAGGTGGTAAAGGGAGCACCTCTGCGATTATTACTGCCAGGTCAGCCGGATGTGTACCTCAGACTAGGTGAAGCCGAAATCTAGCGTTCTTAAGGGAATATTCGGTCGGTGAAATAAAAGATGATCTTTTTACTCATTTTATGCGCCCCCAGATGCTTTTTTTCTGCGTCTCTTCACACAGTCCGGACATGCACCTTAGGGCATGCCTCCCCAACGAAAGGAACCCTTAACGGAACTATTCTCTCTGGAAGATGTTTCTTACTAACCATGTAATATAACATAACTAGTTGGGCACTTGTCTGATAAAGCACTGATGACCCCTACGCCTGATCTCCATGCATACCCCGGTTCTTATATAACCACTAGGGTATTCGGACACACTCTGGACCGTCAGGTCCCGAGGTTGAAGCGAAAAGGTCGGCAACGACAAATGATCTACAATCTGGCTAGAAGGCATTATAAATGTCAATTCAAAATTACACAGTCATTCTGACTGATTGTATTCCTCTTCTATACCATCTAACATGTTGTCTAATTTACAGTCCTGCTGGGAATACCTCGCGGCCAACTCTACTTGGCCGTATACTAAGCTTACAGGGATCTCCTTCCCGTTAGGACCCACTGGTCTGACCTCGGCCATGTGGTTTGGGTCAGACTTCGTAAAACGGGTCTTCACCATGGCCCAGGCCTCCCTAGCGCCTTGTCGGCAGGCCGATATCTTCCACAACCGGAAGCGCCGCCGAGCTCCCTTCAGCTTCTCCGCAAGCTCTCCAAGGCCCTCGGGCACGGAGTGGGTAGGCCATAAGGCTTGGGCAATACCCCGCATTGCCTGCCGAATTCGCTCGTGCAGTTGCAAGAGTTCGGGAAGAAGGTCACCTGTAGAACCGGGCATCTCCTCTGCAGGACGACCTGTGAGCATACCTACAGACATTACTCTGTTAGTCGACTTCCTCGCCGAACTCTTTTTTCAAAGTTCGTTCAAGCACTTACTAAAAATGCCGCGTTCAAGCCGCTGATTCTCCTTCGTGGAGTCTGACAGCTGACCATGAACATCTTTGAGTTCGACGTCCAGCTTGGTGTTGGCATCCTGAAGATCATTCTTCTCTCGCCTCACCTTTGTCAACATACTCTCACCGGGCTTTAGCCGGCGTAAGAGTTGTTGCTTGTCCGGATCGAGTCCGGCGCCATCTGCAATATGATTTGTCAGATTTACACCCACACCGCACAATACTAATCTTTCGAAGTGTATCTTACCTGAGGGGGTCTCTTTGGGCTCCCTGCTGCGGCTAGTGCGGCCTCTAGTTGGGCCTTGCACTTTTCCAACTCCTGGGACAGTACGGTATTCTTCTCTGTAAGAACCTGCATATTAAATGATCCTTAAATCAGTTGCTCTAACTGCTTCAAGTCTCGGGGGCTACTGGCATATATATGTTTAAACTGAAATTTTCTTACCCGTATGTCTTTTACATACTGCTCCGTGGCTCTGGCTAAACCATTTTGAGTGGCACGGAGGTACGCATCTCCTGAATTAAAGGCATCTAAAGCCTCTTGGGAGAAACAAGTGTCGCATAGAACAGTCCGGCGATGCTTGTGGTTCATGGCACTCTCCACTTCAGAATTTGTGGCAGACAGCCTGTCCGCATCCTCTGTCGGAGGAGCGTCCGGTGCGCGCCTTGTGCTCGCCTTCGCTTCCTGGCCAGACGTTGGCGCCTGGCTGGTG
Source organism: Triticum dicoccoides (assembly GCF_002162155.2). Lineage (NCBI taxonomy): Eukaryota > Viridiplantae > Streptophyta > Magnoliopsida > Poales > Poaceae > Triticum > Triticum dicoccoides. Next base: position 418,137 of record NC_041384.1, on the reverse strand, counting down.
GAGGCGCGATTGGCAACCTCTCCGGATGTATTCTGGCGAGATCTCTTCGTTCTGAAGATAGCACGAACGTTAATATGCCCTGACAGAATAACACCAGGAAAATAGAGGGTGCGCTATACCTTTGCGCCGGCATCTCAGTCCGGACTGCATTCCTTTTTGTCCCACGGGACCCTGCGGCCCCTCGTTGGCTAGCCGCCGCAGGTTCGGCCTCCTGCCTCGGAAATCTCCCCTGCAAAACACGGTTGTTGTCAGAAACACCGGAATACCTGAGAGTGGAATATCTCTCAAGCGAATGAGACTCCAGTTTCTATCACCTGGGAGGCCGGGATTAACCCTGGGTAATCAGCCGTGATGGCTACCAAGGTATTGTCCTTGCTTAACTAATAGAACACCCCATCAATAAGCTCCACCGATATGTCCGGATCCTATTCGGAGTCCGGATTGAGGGACCGTTCTAGGTCCTCGGGCTGTGGAGGGCGGCTGTTTATATCCTTTACCTCCTGTCGCAGTTCCTGCACTGAAGTCGTTAGACTACATATCTAACCGTGGGAATATAAAACAAACGGGCAAGCACAATTGTTCATTTACCCAACTTGGAGGATCGTACATAGTGAATCCGGCCTGCGGGTTGACGCGGAGGAATTCCTCCTCTTCTCCCTTGTACAAAGAGGCTAAGATCTTTTCTAGAGCGGCAGCTGAGGCCGGCCCCTTATGACCGTAACAGGTAGCGTCATCCTCCCCGTTGAAATCCCACATTGGGCGGCCTCTATATTGAAGCGGATGCACCCCCCGCATAATGCATGCGACCATGACTCCAATCATGGTTAGTCCGGAATGAGCCAACAGTCTTATCCGGCCCATCAGGTAAAGGACGTCTCTGTCTCTTTCTCTCTGAGAGCTCCGCGCACGCTAGCTCAAGCGTTTCTTCAATGGAGCACTGTTTAACTCAGGGAGACCGATCCGAATAGGGTCTGGTAGCGGGACATCATCTATGTAAAACCATTCCGAAGGCCAGTCCTCAGACGCCTTCTTTGGGGTTCCGGATAGGTATCCGGTCCCGGCGATGCGCCATACTTCGGCTCCACCCACTTGGTATATAGACCCCTCTTGAGAACGGGGCACCAGGCAGAATAACCTCTTCCACAGCGCGAAATGAGCCTCAACGCCTAAAAATAGCTCGCAAAGGGTGACGAAACCCGCAATATGCAGTACGGATGCGGGCGTGAGATTGTGCAGCTAGAGGCCATAAAACTCCAGAAGCCCGCAGAGAAATGGATGAATTGGAAATCCCAGTCCCCTTATTAGATAGGGGACGAGGCACACCCGCTCTCCTTTAGAAGGATTGGGGGTGCTCTCCGCTTGTTTTCCGCCATTGTAGGTGGCGAGACCAGCTCGGACCGGGACCATGTACGCCGGAGGGAGAAACCCCTTGGCCTGAAGCGACACTAACTCGCTATGCGGGATGGTGCAACCCTCCCGGTCCCCGGGTTTGTGACCGGAGGGGCGAGGGGAGGAGTTGCGACGGCTGGTCATGTTGGAATGGACCTTTGCTGGAAGCGCTCTGATGATAACTCGTCGAAAGGAGAAGATGTGGTTCGGACCTAAATCCCCATCCCATTAAATAGGCGGACCGTTTATACGGCTAGGGGTGTGGATGTAAAAACGCCCCGGCTTTTCGCATTCGTTTGACACGTGGAAGACGGCCATTATTGGGCATGGAAGCCGAGGAGGACTACATTACAAAAATTGGACATTATTCCTACAAGTACACAGGGTTTGGAGAAGAACCCGCCTTGCAATGCCGAACAATCTGCGTGCCGGACTCGTCGTCATTGAAGCCTGGTTCGGGGGCTACTGAGGGAGTCCTGGATTAGGGGGTGTTCGGGTAGCCGGACTATACCTTCAGCCGGACTCCAGGACTATGAAGATACAAGATTGAAGACTTCGTCTCGTGTCCGGAGGGGACTTTCCTTGGCGTGGAAGGCAAGCTTGGCGATGCGGATATTCAAGATCTCCTACCGTTGTAACCGACTCTATGTAACCCTAACCCTATTCGGTGTCTATATAAACAGGAGGGTTGTAGTCCGTAGGCAATCAACTCCATACACAACAATCATACCATAGGCTAGCTTCTAGGGTTTAGCCTCCTTGATCTCGTGGTAGATCAACTCTTGTACTACCCATATCATCAATATTAATCAAGCAGGAGTAGGGTATTACCTCCATCGAGAGGGCCCGAACCTAGGAAAAACATCGTGTCCCTTGTCTCCTGTTACCATCTGACCTTGACACACAGTTCGGGACCCCCTACCCGAGATCCGCCGGTTTTGACACCGACACTCCCTTCGGAGCAGCCTCCTTCGAGGAGGCCATAGCTTCCTTGTCCTCCCCCTCCAAAGGCGTTATCTCCAGCATCCTGACCAGCACGGAATCCGGCCTGGTTTCAGGAAGGGGAGCCGGACACCTGATCAGCTTTGCCTTCGCTATCCACTCCTGTTTAAAAGGACGGCTCTTTTAGGGGCAAGTTTATGACAATTATACGGATAGAAGGTTCGGGCACAAGGTTGCTTACTTGAGTATCCGGGCGATTGCAGCTTAGGCCTGCGTCCTCGGTTAAATCCGGACACATCTCTTGTGATCTGAAGAACAGTCTATACATCTCCGCGGGTGTTGCGCCCATAAAGTTCTGGAGAGCTCGTGGTCCCTCTGGATTAAACTCCCACAGGCGAAGGGGGCGACGTTTGTCGGGCAATATTCGGCGAATCAGCATGACCTGCGTCACCTTGACCAAGCTGAGGTCTCCTTCCAAGAGATTGTTAATTCGGCCCTGTAACAAGGGCACGTCTTTGGGCAAACCCCAATCTAACCCTCTGTTAACCCATGACGTTAGCCGTGGTGGGGGACCCGAGCGAAAGGCAGGAAGCGCCACCCACTTGGCGCTCCGGGGAGCGGTGATATAAAACCACTCTCGTTGCCACAAGCCCAGCTCCTCTTGAAAAGAGCTCTCGGGCCATGGAGCATCAGCATTTTTGCTTATAACAGCACCTCCGCACTCTGCGTGCCGTCCCTTGATCATCTTCGGCTCCACTTTGAAAGTCTTGAGCCATAATCCGAAGTGAGGGGTAACACGGAGGAACGCTTCGCATACAACGATAAACGAGGAGATATGGAGGATGGACTCCGGAGCTAAGTCATGAAATTCCAGCCCGTAATAAAATAGCAGTCCCCTCACAAAGGGATCCATCGGGAAGACTAACCCCCGAAGGAAGTGAGACACGAACACTACGCTCTCACCGGGATGGGGACTGGGGATAGCCTGCCTTTGAGCAGGCAACCTGTGTGGAATTTCGGCGGTCAAGAACTTAGCCTCTCTCAACTTAGCACGTCCTCCTCCGTGACGGAGGAGGGCATCCATCGGCCTTGAAGGTCGGAATCGGACATTGTCGAAGGTCTGAGGCGCCCGGAATCTGGAGCCTGGGGTGTTGGAACTCGAGGCGACGGGCGAACTTGTTTTGGGATTGGAGAAAAGGAGTAAGGCCCTGGTCTCTTTATAAGAGGTTGAATACCAGGATCCCTCCCCGTAACTGTTTGGGACTCGCCTTTAATCGAGAAAACATGCTAACGGGCACGATTGGGTTACCCACGTCCGTATTGATGAGAATCCCGTAAAAGGGGGGCACACGATCTCTGCTTTGACAAGACGTGCCAAGGAAACCGCCTCGCAAAACATGCCGAGGTGGAAAAGTGAAAACGATTCAAGCGAAGGACTTGGCTGTAGTGTAATGATGCACTGCGGAATACGTCAGCAGATTTGATTTGTGTTAATATTATTCTCTCTATGGCAATATGTGGAAGCTTATTTTGCAGAGCCGGACACTACTCTTGGTGTTTACAATCTCCTATGAAGGACTTGGAGGAGGAACCCGCCTTGCAATGCCGAAGACAATTTGCGCGCCGGACTCGTCGTCATTGAAGTCTGGTTCAGGGGCTACTGAGGGAGTCCTGGATTAGGGGGTGTTCGGGTAGCCGGACTATACCTTCAGCTGGACTCCTGGACTATGAAGATACAAGATTGAAGACTTCTTCCCGTGTCCGGATGGGACTTTCCTTGGCGTGGAAGGCAAGCTTGGCGATGCGGATATTCAAGATCTCCTACCATTGTAACCGACTCTGTGTAACCCTAACCCTATCCGGTGTCTATATAAACCGGAGGGTTGTAGTCCATAGGCAATCAACTCCATATACAACAATCATACCATAGGCTAGCTTCTAGGGTTTAGCCTCCTTGATCTCGTGGTAGATCTACTCTTGTACTACCCATATCATCAATATTAATCAAGCAGGACGTAGGGTTTTACCTCCATCAAGAGGGCCCGAACATGGGTAAAACATCGTGTTCCCTGCCTCCTGTTACCATCCGGCCTAGACGCACAGTTCGGGACCCCCTACCCGAGATCCGCCGGTTTTGACACCGACAGTAACCATAAAGCTGATTTTCACTATTCACGACGACAATTTTCTGCGTCTGATCGAACTGAAAATATTTATGTGGAATTAGAACATTTCCAGTACCCACCATAATAATTTTCAATGTGTTTTGGAATAATTCCAGTTTAGTGATTTTCATCTGTGAAAGCATCTGAACCGGTTCCTGCAGCTCCGGAACATTTCCGGTTTTTATTTCTGAAAATTCCAAAATTTTCCAGAATGATTCTGGCACCCTCCAAGAATTATCAGGCATGTGCCGAAACCATTTTGGCTTAATGGCATTCCCCGAAACAACTATTTTGGTTTCACCGAAACTCATCCGGTGACCTCTCTCTGCGGAACTTTTCCACTGTCCGAAACTTTTCGGTGTCCGAAACTTTTTCGATGATTTTCTCTCAGACTCCCTGTCTAGTATTCAGCAGATAGATGACCCTTAAGCGTGTGACCCTATAGATTCGGTGAAGTATAGACATGACCCGGAACCCCTTCCGATCAATGATCAACATCGGAGCCGTGGACACCCGTATTGACCCCTATACCCACACGAATAAATATTTGAGTGAACCTCCAGTTGCAGTGAGCTATTCCTGTTGCTTCGCGATATGTCACAAACACCCGAGGTGATGTTTATTGCATACCCATGGACGAACAATTTTTCCACCATGCAAGTTACCTCGTTACGGTTTTGTTCTCTTTTCTCGTTTCCGTGTTCCGGCATCCCAGTGATCAAATCACACTGTGTCTGGCCAGACGATGGTGGATACCGTAATACCGAGAGGGCCCGAGAATATCTCTCCATCATCGGAGGAGCAAATCCCAATCTTGAGCTATCAAGTTACTTGACACACTTTTCCATGAACCCGTAAGCCACCGTAATAGCCACCCATTTACGGATGACGTTTAACAAACCCCAAAGTTCATGAAGCAAGCATGAAGAAACTCGATACTCTCATGGTCTAAGGAATTATGCAAACGTTAACCATCTCTGTGTTATGAACCATTAACTTGTGACGAATGAATCTCTTAGCATAACATCAATCCGGGTCGATTCAACACAAATGTTCTCTTAACATTGTGCCCTCAAAGTTGCTGGCATTGACATGCCCATGATCAGGAAAACAGAACCATCATGCAACACTTGAGCTAGTCTTAGAGGCCAGAGTAAGAATACTTCTTACCGTTTATTATTCCACACGTGCATATGAGTCTTCCTCCGAGCCTCTGTTATTGCGGACTCGAGAACCATAGCAGTTATAGCATGGAACATAAACATAATTATAAACATGGAGATAAGTAATAGCATTTATTATTGCCTCTAGGGCATATCTCCTACAATTTGGATATCGAAAGTGTTCGGGTG
>NC_041384.1:401311-412093 GCF_002162155.2 Triticum dicoccoides | reverse complement strand
AAATAGAGGGCAGCAAGGGGAGTGTGGTGCGCCCCCCCCCAAGGCCCAAACTGAGTTGGTTTAGGGCAAAGGGGGCCGACCCCCTCTTTCCTTCTCCTCCTCTCCCTTTCCTTCCCCCTCTCTTACTCCTACTAGGAATAGGAGGAGTCCTACTCCTAGTGGGAGTAGGACTCCCCCTTGGTGCGCCTCTCCCTGGCCGGCCACCTCCTCCTCCCTTGCTCCTTTATATACTGGGGCAAGGGCACCCCATAGACACAACAATTGATCTTTTGATCTTTTAGCCATGTGCGGTGCCCCCCTCCACCGTAGTCCACCTCAATAATACTGTAGCGGTGCTTAGGCGAAGCCCTGTGTCGGTAGAACATCAACATCATCACCACGCCGTCGTGCTGACGAAACTCTCCCTCAACACTCGACTGGATCGGAGTTCGAGGGATGTCATCGGGCTGAACGTGTGCTGAACTCGGTGGTGCCGTGCGTTCGGTACTTGATCGGTCGGATCGTGAAGACGTACGACTACATCAACCGCGTTGTGCTAACGCTTCCGCTTTCGGTCTATGAGGGTACGTGGACAACACTCTTCCCTCTCGTTGCTATGCATCACCATGATCTTGCGTGTGCGTAGGAAATTTTTTGAAATTAGTACGTTCCCCAACAATAAACATAACGTAGGACAAACTATGTCTTTGTTGTTTAGTCGCTAACCTAGTTGGTGATGAATACGATTTGCTAAACTCACATCTCTAAATAAGCATGGGATACGGTATCAAGAATCCTGAATGAACCGTTGAGGTGAGCTATCTGGGGTTTTTTTAAAGGAGGAAGACCCCCGGCCTCTGCATCTGGCTGATCCATGCAGACAGTTTATTAATTATTCAGAAAGACCTTAATAATTAGTACATCAGTAAGTCTGAAGGCACCATCTTGGCAACATCTGTCACTACTTCTATCCACTTGATGAAGGTGTGCCGATAGTCCGAACCTAATACACAAACTGACCTCGCAACTAAGCCTAACATCTAAAAATGAAGGCCCCAGCCAAGCCATAAACCTGGTCTGGAGCACACACCAGTCCGACGCACTCTTAGAGGCCCCGCCGCCGTCTTCCACCTATCCATCTTCAAAGCATGTTCTGACGCCACGACCTTGCCAGGTCTGCCATCGACTCCACCACAACGCCAGACAATGCCATCCTCCTACGCGAGTCCATCTACACACATCGAGCGTCGAGACGCCACTGCGTCACACCACCGAGATCCACAGTCGTCGATGCATAAGATGAAACACCGCTCCACCAAAGATGTTGCCCGCTGGTCCCTCGAGCCCGTGCACACCTCCAAGACTGACGCCCCCAAGGGGGAGACGACGCAATAGCACCTCCGTCATCTGATCTACCAATCTAGGGTTTCCCCCGGAGGTAACAGATAGAGGTCTGGAACTTCTCTCCACGACAATGAGTTCAAGAAGAGAACGACACAGAAGAGCGCCGCCATCGCCGGCCTTGGCATCTAGCCGAGCGCAAGGTTTTCACCCAGATCTGTTCGAAGAACCTCCATGAAGTCTTGTGTACGGATCGCCGCCATCTCTACCGGGACTCGAAGTAGGATGAAGTGGTGTCGATAGTCCGAGCCTAATACTAAACGGACCACGCACCTAAGTCTAACATCTAAAACCGGACGCCCCAGCCAAGCCATATACATAGTCTCGGGCACACACCAGTCCAGCGCACTCTCAGAGGCCGCCGCCGCCGTCTTCCATGGATCCATTTTCAGAGCTGGTACTGATGCCACGACCTTGCTAGGTGTGCCATCGACACCACCACGACGCCAGACAGCGCCATCCTCCTGCACGAGTCCGTCTACACACATCGAACGCCGAGACTCAACAACGCCACGCCGCCAAGATCGACAGTCGTCGATGCATAAGATGAAACACCGCTCCACCAAAGTTGTTGCCGCTGGTCCCTTGAGACCGTTCCCAACTCCAAGACTAGCGTCCCCAAGGGGGAATGACGCAGTAACGCCGCCGTCATCCGATCATCCGATCTAGAGTTTCCCCTAGAGGTAACAGATAGAGGTTCGGAACTTCTCCGCGACAATGCCCTTAAGAAGAGAACGACACAGAAGAGCGCCGCCATCGCCGGCTTTGGCATCTAGTCGTGCGGACAGCGCGGGAAGAGGAGAGGGAAGGAAAGGCGTCGGGAGTACAGGGTGAATACTGGAGCAAACCCAAACTAGGTGAGCTAGCTGTTGCTGGAGCCTAGAGGTGACCGACTAGACTACTTGCTAGAAGCATCCGCAGGTAGTTTTGTGCGTGAATAAAAGCATCCGCTACATATGGTGTGTCCCACATGGCAGCAGTGCACCGAGTAGTGTGTGGAGCAGCATAAAATCAAAGACAGACGGGTTAGCATCATTTCCCTTGTTCCGATGAAAAATAAGGAGCTGCTTTTTTGAGGAAAAAATGTAATTGTTCATAATTGTTTTAGATTAAAAAAACTGCTACGTTTTTTTTAGGGATAAGCTAAGCTTTATTGACGATAAACCATACGAGGTGTGATACAATTCGGATCATGGGGGTTGACCAACCAAGCGTGGCGCCTCGAACCGAGAGTAAGAGAAAATGCTTAGCTAGACTATGAGCCTCGCCATTGACGGCTCGGCCTCCACAAATAAAATTACATCTAAAAACAGAAGCTCGAAGATTTATTTCTGTGATGATGGATCCGTAGTGACCTTGATTGCCCAGAAAAATAATTTGTTGGCAGGCCTAAATGGGCCAGCATCCACGTCTACACTCTCTCTCTCGTGCGTACAAATTAGCCGGCCTGAGAAGCCTCAACCCATTCGCCACCTACCTACCTACCTACCTCGTGTCTTAAAATTTCAGTTTCCGCTCAAATCGCCCAAATCGCTCACGACACTCCTCTCCCCGTCCACACCCCCGTCGCCATAGACCATCGCTGCCTCTCCGGTGCTGGCGCCGGCGGCTCGAGCGGCAGTCCGCCTTCCTTCCTTCCTTCAAGCCCGCCTCGGTACCCAGTCCGCGGTGAGTATCCCCGTCCGACTCCCTTCTCCACACTGCTGTCTCGTAGTTCTGCCGCGGACAAATCCAAACAGCCATGGATCTGTGGCGATCTGGCGCTGCTGTTAGATCGGCCGTTTCGGGTTTGAGTTCTGGCTTCCAGGGCTTCCTTGATTGATTGGTTCCCAGGCTTCCCGGGCTTCGTGATTCCGCGTAGCGCTGGTTCGTAGCTTGATTTCTTGATCAGCTTGATTGGTTCGATCTATCGTTTCGGGTTTGAGTTGGGGCTTCGTTGATTGATTGATTGGGAGGCCTGATTTGTAGATCAGGTTGATTGCCCGGCTGAAAATACTAGTAGATCAGGTAGATCAGGCGTATTTAATACGGGGTAAGCGACGAGTTAGCTTTCAACATCCCCGTCGGAAGTTGGTCACTGTCCGTAGCAAATTCCAGAAATCCGCAGGCGAGCGAAAAATAGCGTTGGCCAGGTTGTTAGTGTAATCTTTTGATTGATTTTGATGAACGTAGGTCCAGGTATACTTCTTGTCCATGGAGGAGTGGTCAACAAATTGTGTTAGCATATGTCCGTGCTGGTTTGGCTAGTAAGTATGACCTCCCTCACAAATTACTCGCGTCTTGGATTTTTCTAGAATGTGTCTAGATACACCCGTATCTAGAAAAATCTAAGACGAGTAATTTGAGGCTGAGGGAGTACTACTTGCTCCGGTTACGATTTTGTAGAGTCCAATAGCTCAGGTTGGTTCAGGTGAGTCGTCCTGTTTATGGTCTGCTCCTGGTGGCTGTGTATATATATGTACAAAGCGCATAGGGCTCCAGATTTGTATCAAAGAAAATACAAAAGAAATAAATAAATATAAGGGCCTCCTGGCTACTAAGGTTTTGAGCGCATGTTCATTTTAATGCATATTCTTTGCAACAATGCGTGATATAGATGTGTGTGAATCGCTCTGAAGCTTCGTACCATGCTAAAGATAACTTGTATTGGTGATGGAGATGGAAAGTTAGCTATCGATGTTTGATAAATGATATGTTATATATACTGTATATATGTGATCACTTCTAAGTAACAGCCACTAATTTTGATTATACTTTGTCTACTTGCTCCAGGTTCTGGTTCATCTGACTACGTTGAGATCCCTATTCTGTTGCGGGCAAGAAGACAATTCTCTGAAGCCGTCTTCTTCTTTTTAACTAGAATCAAATAATTTTTGGCTGCCATCCGATGGATAAAAACAATATTTGTGGCTCTGCTGAGGACATTATTGAGACTCCGAATTTTGCCAACTGTAGCCTTCACCCTGAGACCCTTGAGAAGTGTCACGGTTTTCCTTTTCCATACACATCGCTATCGGGGGAAAGGAAAAATTTCAAGAGGGCGGCTAACAGGGGAAGGAAAGGCTCCCGAGTATTGTTGAGTACAACTTATCCTTTGAGGTCATCTGAGAATACTAGAAGGGTTCTTCGTTCTAGATCAGTTGCAGATAAGTCACCTATTGACGCTGCGCAAACTCCAACTGAAAGAGCTGCGAAGAAGCCACTTTGCGACGATGTGCACACTCTAGTAAAACCATCTGGTAAAAGAACAAAGAGGGATAGGCCAACAAAGACTGGTCCTAATGATGGGTTATCAAAACTTCGTAATCGAATTAGAAACATTTCGAGTCGGATGAACTATCAGAAACATTTTATTGAAGTGTATGCCAGCGAAGGCTGGAAAAAACAAAGGTTTGTCCCCACTTTGTTCACGTATTTGATTTCGTTTGCTGGCATCTTCTCAATCCTTAATTCACGATTGCATTTGTAGCCAATATTTCATTTAATATTACTCCTTCCATTCCCTTCCGTATGGTGTTTTAGTTAGAAAAAAACATATCCGGATTGAAAGGTGCATTTTTCTTTTTGCACCCAAGCTTTTTTTTTTTTTTGGAACGAAGACGCTAGACGCGTCCGACTTTAAATTAATAAAGCCACTTAGGCAGCATCCAAGGTTTGCACGCCACATACCACACATAACACCACAGTCTCAATAGGCTACAACAGCCACGCACGCCATAATGAAACCAACAAACTAAGAGGGGACCCGACCCACTCTAGCTCACAAACAAGACCCTAGAGGAACAAGATACACTTCAATTCGCTTGCCGCAGCCTTGGGATACATGTAGCGATCTTCTCCATAGTGCTCTTCAAATGGTCTGCATCACCTTGCTTCCCCAGCGGTGCCCAACTCTGTAAAAATAAATGGCATTTGAAGATAACATCAGTAGGATTGGAAGGAAACTTATGTTCCATAGTCATTTTATTACGCACAGTCCAAAGGGACTAGAGTAAGGCCCCTACGCAGGTCCATAAGATCCTGGCCTTGGCACCCCTCTGTGGCTGTAAAATAGCCAGCAGCTCAGACCCAGTGCTAGGATTCCAATTCTGTTGGAAAACCTGTCGCACCGCGCTCCAGGCAAAGCGGGCCAGAGCGCATTGGAACATGGCGTGGTTCGCGTCCTCTAGCGAATCACATACCACGCACGTCTCGTCCGAAGGCCCATTCCGTTTAGCTACGTTCTCCGCCGTCGGAAGCCTATTGCGAAATAACTGCCACATAAAGATCTTAATCTTTAACGGCACCCTAGCCTTCCAAAGGTTCCTGGCAGTATCCAACGCAGTGCCCTCTGTCAGCTTATTGTAAAGGGACTTCACTGAGAATTTCCGAGACACGGAGAGGTCCCAAGAAACCGTATCCTCATCTAGATTTACTGAAATTTGTTCCAGCCGCGCCTGAAGCAAGCCCCAACTTGCTAATTCCGCCGCATTCAACTGTCTCCGAAAGTTAATCAAAGGCGGCGTAGCGCGAAGAGCCTCTCCCACCCTGAGTAGCGGGTCCGCCGTCACCTGATATAACTGCGGGAACTCCTGCCAAAGCGGCTTGTCACCCAACCAGCGATCCAACCAGAACCTAGTCGAGTTGCCGCTATTCACCTCAAATCTCGCCCCCAGCGAGAAGGCTGGTCTAACCGCCTGGAGCCCATTCCAAAACAGCGAGCCCGAAGCCTTAGCGTTAAATACATCCCCGTCCGGGAAGTATTTGGCCCGCAGAAGGTCTGCCCACAGACCCTCTTCCTTAGCCGCAAGCTTCCACCACCATTTTGATAGCAGCGCCACGTTCATAAGTTTAGAATTAGTGATCCCTAGCCCACCATGCTTCTTAGGTCGGCAGACCGCCGCCCATTTGCCGCCCATTTTAACATATGGTATTTCCTTTTGTGACCCGCTCCTTTCCAAAAGAATTTTGAGCGCGGCGTATCTAACTTCCCATGCACCCCATCAGCTAACAAGAACATCCCCATCGTAAAAAGAGGGAGGGAAGACAGGCTCGAGTTGGTAAGAATTAACCGAGCCGCCGAAGACATAAAGCGTCCCCGCCATGGGCTAACCCTATTGGCAACCTTACCATACAGCGGTTCCCATTCGGAGATGGTAAGGTTTTTAGGCGCGATCGGTAGCCCTAGGTACTTAATTGGAAAACTCCCTAGCTTACAATTAAGGAGATTGGCTATTCGGACACGTTCGAGCTGGTCCAATCCCATTATAATTACCTCACTTTTGAGGAAATTAATCTTGAGCCCTGATAGCATTTCAAAAGCTAGGAGGAGCAGCTTGATAGTAGCGATGCTGTGATCATCAGGCTGAAATAACAGCATTGTATCATCCGCGTATTGCAGATGCGTCACCCCCCCCCCCCTGGGATGAGGTGTGGCACTACGCATTTCACGTGACCCGCCCCTCGGGCCCTCGCGACCATCGCAGCAAGTGCGTCTGCGACAAAGTTAAAGATCAAAGGGGAGCTAGGGTCTCCTTGCCGAAGACCCCTTTTGTTACGGAAAAATTTACCCATCTCCCCGTTGATCGACACCGCTGTATTCCCACAGCTAATCAAGTGCATCATCCTATGAACAAAGCCTGCGTCAAAACCCTTTTTGAGCAGCACCTCCCGCACAAACTCCCAGCTCACGCGGTCATAGGCTTTCTCGAAGTCAAGTTTGAGCAATACTCCTTGCCCTTTCGTACGTTTAAGCTCATGCACGATCTCCGCAAGCGCCACTGGTCCCTCCAATATATTGTGCCCCTTGATGAACCCAGTCTGACTCCTACTGATCACCCTTTGAGCAATAGGAGTCAGCCTGACAGCATAGGCTTTGGCGCACAACTTGAATGGCACATTAATGAGCGTGATAGGCCTAAATAACCTGATGTTGTCCGCGCCCTTAACTTTGGGGATAAGACTAATCACCCCAAAATTTAAACGAGCCAGGTCCACCTGTCCCAACGCGAAGCCATTGATAATTGCGTGGAACACATGTTTTAGGCTAGGCCAGAATTTTTTGAAGAACTCCACCGGCCACCCATCAGCCCCGGGGCCGTGCCCGTCTTCATGGAAGACAGCGCACGATCAATCTCCTCCGGCAGAAAAGACAAGACAAGTCCTGCGTTTTCTTCCTGAGAAACCCGTTCGTGAGGACCCCACAAATCCTCCCGAAGGCAGAGCTGCTTCTCCTCAGCCGTCCCCAACAGGCCAATGAAGAAATCATAAATGTGATTGCAAATCTCTGCCTGGGTGATCAAAACCCTATCCCCGTGGTTAAGGCGTAGAATAGAACCTTTACGTTTTCTCCCATTGGCGAACGCATGGAAGTACCCTGTGTTTGCGTCACCTTTGGTCACCCACTTAATGCCGCCCCTACGGCGCCAGTACTCCTCTTCCACTCTCAGGATGGAGAGCACTTGTTCTTCCAGCGCATATCGCAGCGCCCACTCCTGCTCGGAGAACATGCGCACATCTGCTTCCGCATCAAGCGTTGCTATTTGGGCCAAAATCTTGGCCCGCTCCTTTTTGGATTCGCTACCAAAATTCGCTCCCCATCCCCTAAGGAAAGCGCGGAGCTTAGCTGCCGCCGCCGACCAAAACTCAGCCGGGCCCCTTTGGGGGCCCACCTGCGACACAATTGCCGCCCACCGCTCATGCACCATGGCCTCGAAGCCCTCTGCTTCGAACCAGGCAGATTCGAAAAAGAATCTGCTGCTACGGCGCCTCTGCTCCTCCCCTGAGGCGAAGATCAGAGGGATATGATCAGATCCGATCCTAGTTTCGGCCACTAAAGAGCACATCGGAAAAAGCGCTTCCCACTCCGGGGTGAAGAAGACACGATCAAGAACTGACCTAACCGGGCGGACCTGTTTGTTGGTCCACGTAAATCTCGCTCCGGTTCGTGCAACCTCCCGAAGCGAGGCTGCCGCAATAGCATCGTTGAAAAGGGACACCCTAGCCTAGTCCACATTGCCATTGTTCTTATCCGACCCCGCTCGGATCAAGTTAAAATCTCCTCCCACAAGGACCAAGAGGTTCGCTGCCCGCTTGGCCCCTACCATCGCGGAAACCTCATCTAGGAAGCCTGCCGACCTCGAGTGATCCGCAGGCCCATAAACCCCAATGACAGCCCACACCAGGTTCGAAGCCCGCTGCCTAACCGTGGCCATAATGCAAAAAACCCCCAAAATCCCACGCCAGGACCTCACAAACGTCCTCATTACAACCCATGAGTAGGCCACCCGAATGGCCCGCAGAAGGCACCCAGCGCCAGTTAAACCGCTGTAAAGGATCAATCGCCAGAAGATCCCTATGCGCAAAGTCGGCCTTAATGGTTTCCTGTAACGAAACTATATCGATGCGCTCCTTGGCCATATATTCCCGGAGCTGCGTGCGACGCCCTACGTGCCCACAACCCCGAATATTCCAGAATAAAAATCGCATTACAACACTCGGTTACGGAGGCGAACTCCTCGCGAGCTCACCACCTTTTGCACGCGCTTCCTAGCCGGCACACGACTGGAAGAGGGTAAGTCAGAGCCTTCCCTCGGCTCTGCTTCCCCTTCTGGCACCACCACCACCAACTGCCCCCCTGGGCAGTTTTCCTGTGCATCCGAGGCCTGGCAACGCGCTGCCGCCTCGGCCAAGGCAGCCTGAGCCTCCTCATGCGCCCGGACTAACGAGATAATATCAGCAGAGCTAGACCCCAGCTCCACTCCACTATCAAGTAAAATCGACGCAAGATGGTCGTCTGAGAACGCGCTGAGAATTGTAAAAGAGGGAAGGGGGTTACCTGACACGTCCAAGTTCTTGTCCGCTACCCTCAGCTTCGCGCTCTCCAGAGAAGACAGATCCCCCAGCTTAGCCTTCGCCCTAGTGCTTGGTTCCCGCGTCGCCACCGGCGTGGTCTTGGAGCGCTTGGCCTTGCAGCCCACATCACCCGCCGCCAACTCCGACCCCAGCTCGCCACGCAGGGACGCCGCCATGCTTGCAGCAGGCTGAGCCGCGGTCTTGGGACCCGGCTTCCTGCCCGCCGTCTTCTTGGGCGGCCTGCCCGCTCCCCCGGAGCCCCGCTTTCCGGAGCTAGGAGTAGGGCTATCCTTGTTGAGCTCAGCAACCCCGGCTTGCGCCGCCAACGGAGAGGAGGGAATTGCAGTCCTCCCCCCCTCCAACCCTGCGCCAACCACTGTCCCCGACGCCAGAACCAAAGAGGGGCGAGGTGTAGGTAGCAGTTGCGGTAAGTTGGATCCGTACTCGTCAAAGGCACCTGCCAAGTCACGCGCCAGGTTCGGGCCGCTAACTGCCGTGTCCTGGGTCGCCACCACCATCGCCTGCCCTTCCATCACGCCCAACTGGTTCCATGTCTCTGTGTCAATGGAGGTGTCCAGCATGCTGTCTTCGAGATCCTCTTCTTCCCCTCCCATAACCACATCCAAACGCTGCTGCCCAGAGTCCTGCCCAGCCTCTGACCTGCCTTTGTCAACACAAGGACCCGCCGGATCCGTGGCCCCCTCTTTGGGTGGGGGTGGAGGCTGGGGCGCTCCCGAGCCCGAGCCCGAGCCCCCCACACCCGACCCCGCGCCACCCACACCCCTACGCGGGTTCGGCCGCTCCACCTCGACCTTAACTTGATACCCTTCATGGTTAAACCAAACTTCCATCGTGCCATTCAACTTCTCTGGTGCCTTGCAAGCAAGTTTCATCCTTACCGGCCCCAACCGGATAAGCGACATTTCATCCACCACAATTGGGCGCCCCAGCATCTTAAAGCCTTCCTTGACCCTATCCTCCCTGCGGTGTTTTTGTGGGATGCCGTGAAGCTTAACCCACACTTCCGGCATGCTCATCGGTTGGATCACCTCATACAGTCTGTCCCGCACCCTTGCGGTTATGTCATGAGAGGGGAGGAAAAGTTTTCCACTTGACTTGGCCATGTGCAAAAGATCCGCAGAGGGGAACACCACCAGGAAGTCATCGTCGCCCACCTGCATAACCTGCCAGTCCCAATCACTCGTGACGATGTTCTTGAGTTCCTGTTTCAGAATCTTTAGGTTAAGTTTGCTCGGGTCCGCCGAGAGGATTGCCGCATTAGCCACCTTCTGGTCCACCGGCCATTCCTCCTCCGCATCTTCAGCAAATTCGAGACAAAAGAAGCCCTCTCCCGTAATCGCACTCCCCATAATCTGAAGCTTAACCGCCTTGCCACGCGAAGGGCAAGCAGCGGAGGCATGGCCCTCCTCCTTGCATAGCACACATAGTGGCTTGAAAGTGCACTTGGATTGGTAGTGTCCAAGTCTGCCGCACTTGAAGCACTCCACCTCCGGCACATCTTCCACCGAGATTGGCTCCCCCACCGTTCCCTTTGCTGTCAGGATCGGC
>NC_041384.1:377959-401034 GCF_002162155.2 Triticum dicoccoides | reverse complement strand
CAGGGGATCCCCATGACCCCCGCCGCACAAGGGGTGCGCCACCGCCTTGCGTTCCAGCTCCCTACGCCGCTGCGCGGCCTTCTTCCTCTGCTTCTTTTCTTGCTGTTGCTGGATCCACCATGGCGGAGGAGGACCCCAATCCCCCTCGCGACCCTGTGGCTCCACCTGCGTGCCGCGCTCCTCCCACGCCGCACGAAGCTCCCTCTCGCCTCTGTCATCTCCTCTGTCGCGCATCGCCCTCTTCGCCTTCTCGCGCAGATCCTGCTCCCGCCTGCGCTCCGCCTCCAGATCCGTCGTCTCCATCGGCCTCTTCTCCGCCCGCCGACCCGCCGCCTCCATCGGCCTCTTCTTAGCCCGCCGGTCCCCCATCACCGCCTCCGCAAAGGATCTGCGAAGGGGAGAGAGTGGGGGAGCAAGCTTGATGCGCCGAGCCAGGTGAGCCCAGCGCCGCACTTCTCTTTTGGCAGCAGGAAACCCTAACTAGGGCTCCCGACTGCCCTTTGCCACCCACATATACCCAAGCGCAGGGCGACTTGGCTGACCAGGTGGGCTGGACCGCTCTCGGCCCAGCGTAGGCCGCCCCGGGCCCTCCACCACAGCCACTTCCAGCCTGAGCGGCCCCGCGCAAGCCGAGACGGGCCCCGCCCCATTAGGGCCCACGACGGCCCGGCACCCGGTTCCCGCAACCCTAGGTTCCATCGCCAGGGACGCACCTGCCCCGGTCCCCGCCGCCGGCGTCGCCGCCGCCGCCGCCACCGTGCAGCCGGCGGTGGGGGTGCAGTCCAGACGCGGCCACTCCCGCTCGCCTGCCGCCGCCGTCGACGCCTCCCCTGCGCCAACCAGCAGCCCCGCCAATTTGGACCGAATGGCCCCGACTGCCACCGCCGCAGCGTTTCCACTGGGCGGCGTCGCCGGTTTCCAAACGCGCGCCGCCAACGCCCGGTGGCCCCTACCTCCCGGCGCGAACCTACGCCGCCGCCGCGCCGATCCAGGCTGCTCCCTCGCAGCGAACGCCACAAAGTCGCCAATCGTTGGTCCCGCCGGCGCCGCCCTTCGGCCCCCCGCAGCGCAATCTGCCGTCTCGCACTCCGACTCCGCCTCCGACTCCGACTCCGACCCCGCAAGGGCCCAAAAGCGGCTGCCCCCCGGCCGTGCCGCCCTGCCCGCCGGCGACTCCGGGGCCGGGGCTTGCGGGCCGCGCCCCGGCGGGCTCCCCGAGCCCCTACGCACCAGCTGCCAGCCGGTCGCCGACGCGCGCACCGCGCACGCCCGTTCGCCCGCCCCTGTCTCCAACGGCTCGCCCCTGCACCCAAGCTAGCTGCTGATTTTAGCCCCACTTGTTAATTACACATCCACGGGTGCTTATCCCATCGTAGGGCAGTTATTATGTCGTCAGCATGCCCCCTAACTCATTGTTTTGCATCCACGTGTGCATGCATGTTATTTGCTTAGTCTGAATTGCTAGCGACAGGAAACAAATATGAATCCAGACACCAGGCATCTATCATACAATAAAATGGTTTTGAGGATAACAATATTCACTTTTGGTTGAAATATGCATTCTTCTTACTGTCTTGGAGTCTTAGGCATATTTGGTGTTATATATTGCTTCTTGTAACACTTACATTTATTTCATCCGGCGCAGAAGTACAAAAAGGTTATATTTGTAGTTACAAAATTAAAATGTTCTTGAGTTGGGTTTTAGACTAAAACACTGCCTTTTTGTTGGTCTTTCCTAGTTTATGTGCATTTAATAATCAACCATGAGTGTGCGAGGTTAGACGTAGAAAAGTGATACGCATAGCATCTGTCCATTTCGTTTGAGAAATACAGTCATGAGTCATGAGGTCTACGTTCATGTAGCTCTCCATTAATTATTATATGAATCTCTTTGGCCCCTCTTGATAGTTCTTCGAGAAAATAAAGAACGGAAAGGGTTTTTCATGTTCAGAACAATTGCCAGAAAGGTATAATTTCAGACTCTTTATCATTTTATCTCTATTGATGTCTCTATGTCTTCAGATGCTATATTTCATTCATGCATTTTAAAATTTCTAAATGCGCTAGTTATAATGAATGATTTAGAGTTCAACTAAAAAAATAAAACCAACAGCACTAGCCCCTGTGTCATTTAAATTATGAAGCAACCCAGGCACACAGCTTGCGGAACTCAAGGCTTGAACATGGGTGGCAGGCTGGGCGCACAGCCAACAGCGCGCTACTAGCCACTTGGTTGAGACCCAGTACCAGTTTCAATTGATGTTCTAATTTGACTGGTTATTTCATCAGAGGTGCATGAGCATGCTTTCTTTTCTTTCGGTTCGCATTCATGGTCCACAACACAGCTTCTTGGATGTCTTAGTTGTGAATTCCTTGCAGTGTGAGCTGCAATGTAGAAATGTTATTTACCCATACTCAAACATGCAGTTTGGAAAAGATAAGGCCTGAGAAGGAGCTTGAACGAGCCAAGGCAGATATCATGCGGTGCAAATTAAGAATACGAGAAGCTTTCCAGAAGCTTGATAATCTTCTAGCTGTGGGGAAACTTGAAAAATCTTTGTTTGATTATGAAAGAATGATATCTTCTGACCATGTATGTGTACACATTTTGCTTTTCCCATGTTGTGCTTTGTTGTGCTAAACATTTTAATCAGTGATCATGCTTCCCATCTTGCAGATTGTTTGTGCCACTTGTAGATTGCAAGGGCCTACATCGAATAATGGCATCATTCTCTGTGACGGAGCCTGCGACAGAGGGTTCCACCAGAATTGTCTAAACCCTCGTTTACTGACTAAAGATAGTAATATTTATTTTCCCAATTTCTTATGGTATTCAAGGTTTTGTTATTTCTGGTGTTAATTAACTCATGTTATCATTCCCTTTGTAGTCCCTGGAGCTGGAGAACGATGGCTTTGCCCTGAATGTGATTGCAAGATGAAATGTATAGAATTAATAAATGAACTCCAGGGGACAAATCTTTCCATTAGTGACTCTTGGGAGGTACCATTGTCACTGTTAACAATACTTCACTGTCTCAAGGCCAATGAAGTTGAACTATATTCAACCATGATACTACATTATTTCTGCAGAAAGTTTTTCCTGAGGCAGCTGCCGTGGCACACGGGCCTATGCAAAATGATGTACCTGATCTTCCATCGGACGATTCAGAAGACGATGACTTCAACCCCAATATATCCGAAGAACATGTGGCTGGTCACGTGGAAGGACCA
Organism: Triticum dicoccoides; assembly: GCF_002162155.2. Taxonomy (NCBI): domain Eukaryota; kingdom Viridiplantae; phylum Streptophyta; class Magnoliopsida; order Poales; family Poaceae; genus Triticum; species Triticum dicoccoides. The sequence continues at coordinate 397,803 of NC_041384.1, read as the reverse complement.
TCAGAAGATGATATTTCAGACTCTGATGACTCAAATTTCATCACCTCTTCTGACAATTCAGAGCATGTGAAGGAGAAAGAGAAAGTTGATGTCCTTGAACTACCTTCGGACGACTCAGAGAATGAGGAGTATGATCCAGCAGGTCCAGATTCAGATAAAGATATCGAAGAGAAGCAAGATGAGTCAAACTTCATATCGGACTCTGGTGATTTCTGTGCTGATATTGCGAAGTCATGTGGTAAGGATGAAGTTTCGTCTTGTCCTAAAGTTAGAGATCATACTACCAAGGATCTTGACATCGACCAAGCTGCGATTTTACCATCAAGGAGACGGAAGGTTCAACGTTTGGACTACAAAACACTTCATGATGTAAGCTCACCTTGCAAGCATATCTTGACATTAATTTTGCTGATGTTTCCAGCCTTGCAAACACCTTTGGTGTGTATATATATATATATATATGTATATATATATATATATATGTATATATATATATATGTATATATATATATATATATATGTATATATAATTCCAGTTAGTGATTAATTTGGTCAGAAAATATAGATCAATCCAATAGTTCCACTGAAGATAGAAAACAAACATTTATGGGGGTGATTAACATGATTATAATGCGATAACTGTTGGAAATTTACGTGTCGTGCCCCTTCTTCTCTTTATTTCTTTTTCTCTTTTTTTCAATACCACGTTACAAAGTTATGCCCTGGCTGCACATATATATATATATGCACAGCCAGCCACCGACCCAACCTAAACCCAATCCTAATCGTACAGAAACTACTACCTAAACACGCCATACACAAACAAATCCAAACCGGACTCTACTTTACTAGTTAACTCCTATCACAACACGGACTAGTACTTTTGCTACTTGCGTGCAACCAGCCACATGTACTAATCACCGGCTACCTTGTTCATCATTAGTCTAAATCTAGTATAAACTCCTACTACATGACTCAACCAATACTATGACTAGGACAAGATTACCTAACAATCTCCCCCTAATCTTGACTTATCATCTCCGCATACTTGCTTTGATCTTGACTCGTTGTAAATTCACGATTTGTCGATCCAAGCTCCGACGCATGATCCAGACTACCAGCCCACACGATCGCATCTACGCATGCAACATGCAAGATTGGACGCACCATCAATCTTCATGTCGTCAACTTAACTGGCCACTGTCCCACTACACGCCGAGCTTGATCTTCAACTGCCTTATCCGTACACTGAGTACGACCCGCCTGGAAACATGCAAAACCTCCTTGCTGTACAATGTTGTGCCACCGCCATTGCTTGGCCGCTGCCTTGCACTCGGTCCGCACCATACTTCTTGTACTTGCTTACAGTAGATCCACTCTCCACTGCTCGCACATCTCCTCGCTTTACGATGGCTTCGCCTACCATCGTCCGCCTTCGGCATCACACCGAATCCACACTGGCCGCAACCAGGACGCTCCACGAGGACATGGACATGACTCAAGGAACACCGTGCACATCGCTTCCACTCCAACGAATCCACACGGAGACGAGCACTTGGACACGATGACGACTCACAGACACAACGACGACTGATCGTGCAAACTCGCATGACTCTTTGACTCATCCGACTCCCGCGGACAACGATCTTGATGAGCTCCAGCACCGCACCTTGGCACCACCTCTCGCATCAATGATCTTCTTCCACAGCCTTGCCGATGATAACCTACCTTCTCCCTCCTTGTCGCTCCACAAACGACGATCGCTTGTTCCTCCTCTTCGCCGCATCATCCAGCAACTTCATCGCCCGCCCCGAGGCGCTAGTCGGGTCGCTACCCCAGGGCAAGCACTCGACTCCTGAACCTTGCTCTGATACCAATTGTTGGAAATTCACGTGTCGTGCCCCTTCTTCTCTTTATTTCTTTTTCTCTTTTTCTCAATACCACGTTACAAAGTTATGCCCTGGCTGCAATATATATGCACAGCCAGCCACCGACCCAACCTAAACCCAATCCTACTCGTACAGAAACTACTACCTAAACACGCGGGGCACAAACAAATCCTAACCGGACTCTACTTTACTAGTTAACTCCTATCACAACACGGACTAGTACTTCTGCTACTTGCGTGCAACCAGCCACATGTACTAATCACCGGCTACCTTGTTCACCATTAGTCTAAATCTAGTATAAACTCCTACTACATGACTCAACCAATACTATGACTAGGACAAGATTACCTAACAATCTCCCCCTAATCTTGACTTATCATCTCCGCATACTTGCTTTGATCTTGACTCGTTGTAAATTCACGATTTGTCGATCCAAGCTCCGACGCATGATCCAGAATACCAGCCCACACGATCGCATCTACGCATGCAACATGCAAGATTGGACGCACCATCAATCTTCATGCCGTCAACTTAACTGGTCACTGTCCCACTACACGCCGAGCTTGATCTTCAACTGCCATACCCGTACACTGAGTACGACCCGTCTGGAAACATGAAAAACCTCCTTGCTCTACAATGTTGTGCCACCACCATTGCTTGGTCACTGCCTTGCACTCGGTCCGCACCATACTCCTTGTACTTGCTTATAGTAGATCCACTCTCCACTGCTCGCACATCTCCTCGCTTTATGATGGCTTCGCCTACCATCGTCTGCCTTCGGCATCACACCGAATCCACACTGGCCTTAACCAGGACGATCCACGAGGACATGGACATGACTCACGGAACACCATGCACATCGCTTCCACTCCAACGAATCCACAGAGAGACGAGCACTTGGACACGATGACGACTCATAGACACAACGACGACTGATCGTGCAAACTCGCATGACTCTTTGACTCATCCGACTCCCGCGGACGACGATCTTGATGAGCTCCAGCACCGCACCTTATCACCACCTCTCGCATCAATGATCTTCTTCCACAGCCTTGCCGACGACAACCTACCGTCTCCCTCCTTGTCGCTCCACGAACGATGATCGCTTGTTCCTCCTCTTCGCCGCATCATCCAGCGACTTCATCGCCCGCCCCGAGGCGCTAGTCGGGTCGCTACCCCGGGGCAAGCACTCGACTCCTGAACCTTGCTCTGATACCAATTGTTGGAAATTCACGTGTCGTGCCCCTTCTTCTCTTTATTTCTTTTTCTCTTTTTCTCAATACCACGTTACAAAGTTATGCCCTGGCTGCATATATATATGCATAGCTAGCCACCGACCCAACCTAAACCCAATCCTACTCGTACAGAAACTACTACCTAAACACGCCGGGCACAAACAAATCCTAACCGGACTCTACTTTACTAGTTAACTCCTATCACAACACGGACTAGTACTTCTGCTACTTGCGTGCAACCAGCCACATGTACTAATCACCGGCTACCTTGTTCACCATTAGTCTAAATCTAGTATAAACTCCTACTACACGACTCAACCAATACTATGACTAGGACAAGATTACCTAACAATCTCCCCCTAATCTTGACTTGTCATCTCCGCATACTTGATTTGATCTTGACTCGTTGTAAATTCACGTTTTGTTGATCCAAGCTCTGACGCATGATCCAGACTACCAGCCCACACGATCGCATCTACGCATGCAACATGCATGATTGGACGCACCACCAATCTTCATGCCGTCAACTTAACTGGTCACTGTCCCACTACACGCCGAGCTTGATATTCAACTGCCATACACGTACACTGAGTACGACCCGCCTGGAAACATGCAAATCCTCCTTGCTCTATAATGTTGTGCCACCGCCATTGCTTGGCCGCTGCCTTGCACTCGGTCCGCACCATACTCCTTGTACTTGCTTACAGTAGATCCACTCTCCACTGCTCGCACATCTCCTCGCTTTATGATGGCTTCGACTACCATCGTCTGCCTTCGGCATCACACCGAATCCACACTGGCCTCAACCAAGACGCTCCACGAGGACATGGACATGACTCACGGAACACCGTGCACATCGCTTCCACTCCAACGAATCCACGGAGAGACGAGCACTTGGACACGATGACGACTCATAGACACAACGACGACTGATCGTGCAAACTCGCATGACTCTTTGACTCATCCGACTCTCGCGGACGACGATCTTGATGAGCTCCAGCACCGCACCTTGTCACCACCTCTCGCATCAATGATCTTCTTCCACAGCCTTGCCGATGACAACCTACCTTCTCCCTCCTTGTCGCTCCACGAACGACGATCGCTTGTTCCTCCTCTTCACCGCATCATCTAGCGACTTCATCGCCCGCCCCGAGGCGCTAGTCGGGTCGCTACCCCGGGGCAAGCACTCGACTCCTGAACCTTGCTTTGATACCAATTGTTGGAAATTCACGTGTCGTGCCCCTTCTTCTCTTTATTTCTTTTTCTCTTTTTCTCAATACCACGTTACAAAGTTATGCCCTGGGTGCATATATATATGCACAGCCAGCCACCGACCCAACCTAAACCCAATCCTACTCGTACAGAAACTACTACCTAAACACGCCGGGCACAAACAAATCCTAACTGGACTCTACTTTACTAGTTAACTCCTATCACAACACGGACTAGTACTTCTGCTACTTGCGTGCAACCAGCCACATGTACTAATCACCGGCTACCTTGTTCACCATTAGTCTAAATCTAGTATAAACTCCTACTACATGGCTCAACCAATACTATGACTAGGACAAGATTACCTAACAATCTCCCCCTAATCTTGACTTATCATCTCCGCATACTTGCTTTGATCTTGACTCGTTGTAAATTCACGATTTGTCGATCCAAGCTCCGACGCATGATCCAGAATACCAGCCCACACGACCGCATCTACGCATGCAACATGCAAGATTGGACGCACCATCAATCTTCATGCCGTCAACATAACTGGTCACTGTCCTACTACACGCCGAGCTTGATCTTCAACTGCCATACCCGTACACTGAGTACGACCCGTCTGGAAACATGAAAAACCTCCTTGCTCTACAATGTTGTGCCACCACCATTGCTTGGCCGCTGCCTTGCACTCGGTCCGCACCATACTCCTTGTACTTGCTTATAGTAGATCCACTCTCCACTGCTCGCACATCTCCTCGCTTTACGATGGCTTCGCCTACCATCGTCCGCCTTCGGCATCACACCGAATCCACACTGGCCGCAACCAGGACGCTCCACGAGAACATGGACATGACTCATGGAACACCGTGCACATCGCTTCCACTCCAACGAATCCACACAGAGACGAGCACTTGGACACGATGACGACTCACAGACACAACGACGACTGATCGTGCAAACTCGCATGACTCTTTGACTCATCCGACTCCCCGGGACGACGATCTTGATGAGCTCCAGCACCGCACCTCGGCACCACCTCTCGCATCAATGATCTTCTTCCACAGCCTTGCCGACGACAACCTACCGTCTCCCTCCTTGTCGCTCCACGAACGATGATCGCTTGTTCCTCCTCTTCGCCGCATCATCCAGTGACTTCATCGCCCGCCCCGAGGCGCTAGTCGGGTCGCTACCCCGGGGCAAGCACTCGACTCCTGAACCTTGCTCTGATACCAATTGTTGGAAATTCACGTGTCGTGCCCCTTCTTCTCTTTATTTATTTTTCTCTTTTTCTCAAGACCACGTTACAAAGTTGTGCCCTGACTGCATATATATATGCACAGCTAGCCACCGACCCAACCTAAACCCAATCCTACTCGTACAGAAACTACTACCTAAACACGCCGGGCACAAACAAATCCTAACCGGACTCTACTTTACTAGTTAACTCCTATCACAACACGGACTAGTACTTCTGCTACTTGCGTGCAACCAGCCACATGTACTAATCACCGGCTACCTTGTTCACCATTAGTATAAATCTAGTATAAACTCCTACTACATGACTCAACCAATACTATGACTAGGACAAGATTACCTAACAATCTCCCCCTAATCTTGACTTGTCATCTCCGCATACTTGCTTTGATCTTGACTCGTTGTAAATTCACGTTTTGTTGATCCAAGCTCTGACGCATGATCCAGACTACCAGCCCACACGATCGCATCTACGCATGCAACATGCATGATTGGACGCACCATCAATCTTCATGCCGTCAACTTAACTGGTCACTGTCCCACTACACGCCGAGCTTGATCTTCAACTGCCATACACGTACACTGAGTACGACCCGCCTGGAAACATGCAAAACCTCCTTGCTCTACAATGTTGTGCCACCGCCATTGCTTGGCCGCTGTCTTGCACTCGGTCCGCACCATACTCCTTGTACTTGCTTACAGTAGATCCACTCTCCACTGCTCGCACATCTCCTCGCTTTATGATGGCTTCGCCTACCATCGTCTGCCTTCGGCATCACACCGAATCCACACTGGCCTTAACCAGGACGATCCACAAGGACATGGACATGACTCACGGAACACCATGCACATCGCTTCCACTCCAACGAATCCACAGAGAGACGAGCACTTGGACACGATGACGACTCATAGACACAACGACGACTGATCGTGCAAACTCGCATGACTCTTTGACTCATCCGACTCCCGCGGACGACGATCTTGATGAGCTCCAGCACCGCACCTTGTCACCACCTCTCGCATCAATGATCTTCTTCCACAGCCTTGCCGACGACAACCTACCGTCTCCCTCCTTGTCGCTCCACGAACGACGATCGCTTGTTCCTCCTCTTCGCCGCATCATCCAGCGACTTCATCGCCCGCCCCAAGGCGCTAGTCGGGTCGCTACCCCGGGGCAAGCAGTCGACTCCTGAACCTTGCTTTGATACCAATTGTTGGAAATTCACGTGTCGTGCCCCTTCTTCTCTTTATTTCTTTTTCTCTTTTTCTCAATACCATGTTACAAAGTTATGCCCTGGCTGCATATATATATGCACAGCCAGCCACCGACCCAACCTAAACCCAATTCTACTCGTACAGAAACTACTACCTAAACACGCCGGGCACAAACAAATCCTAACCGGACTCTACTTTACTAGTTAACTCCTATCACAACACGGACTAGTACTTCTGCTACTTGCGTGCAACCAGCCACATGTACTAATCACCGGCTACCTTGTTCACCATTAGTCTAAATCTAGTATAAACTCCTACTACATGACTCAACCAATACTATGACTAGGACAAGATTACCTAACAGTCTCCCCCTAATCTTGACTTATCATCTCCGCATACTTGCTTTGATCTTGACTCGTTGTAAATTCACGGTTTGTCGATCCAAGCTCCGACGCGTGATCCAGACTACCAGCCCACACAATCGCATCTACGCATGCAACATGCAAGATTGGACGCACCATCAATCTTCATGCCGTCAACTTAACTGGTCATTGTCCCACTACACGCCGAGCTTGATCTTCAACTGCCATACTCGTACACTGAGTACGACCCGTCTGGAAACATGAAAAACCTCCATGCTCTACAATGTTGTGCCACCGCCATTGCTTGGCCGCTACCTTGCACTCGGTCCGCACCATACTCCTTGTACTTGCTTACAGTAGATCCACTCTCCACTGCTCGCACATCTCCTTGCTTTACGATGGCTTCGCCTACCATCGTCCGCCTTCGGCATCACACCGAATCCACACTGGCCGCAACCAGGACGCTCCACGAGAACATGGACATGACTCATGGAACACCGTGCACATCGCTTCCACTCCAACGAATCCACACAGAGACAAGCACTTGGACACGATGACGACTCACAGACACAACGACGACTGATCGTGCAAACTCGCATGACTCTTTGACACATCCGATTCCCCCGGACGACGATCTTGATGAGCTCCAGCACCGCACCTCGGCACCACCTCTGGCATCAATGATCTTCTTCCACAGCCTTGCCGACGACAACCTACCGTCTCCCTCCTTGTCGCTCCACGAACGATGATCGCTTGTTCCTCCTCTTCGCCGCATCATCCAGCGACTTCATCGCCCGCCCCGAGGCGCTAGTCGGGTCGCTACCCCGGGGCAAGCACTCGACTCCTGAACCTTGCTCTGATACCAATTGTTGGAAATTCACGTGTCGTAACCCTTCTTCTCTTTATTTCTTTTTCTCTTTTTCTCAATACCACGTTACGAAGTTATGCCCTGGCTGCATATATATATGCATAGCTAGCCACCGACCCAACCTAAACCCAATCCTACTCGTACAGAAACTACTACCTAAACACGCCGGGCACAAACAAATCCTAACCGGACTCTACTTTACTAGTTAACTCCTATCACAACACGGACTAGTACTTCTGCTACTTGCGTGCAACCAGCCACATGTACTAATCACCGGCTACCTTGTTCACCATTAGTCTAAATCTAGTATAAACTCCTACTACATGACTCAACCAATACTATGACTAGGACAAGATTACCTAACAATCTCCCCCTAATCTTGACTTGTCATCTCCGCATACTTGCTTTGATCTTGACTCGTTGTAAATTCACGTTTTGTTGATCCAAGCTCTGACGCATGATCCAGACTACCAGCCCACACGATCGCATCTACGCATGCAACATGCATGATTGGACGCACCATCAATCTTCATGCCGTCAACTTAACTGGTCACTGTCCCACTACACGCCGAGCTTGATCTTCAACTGCCATACACGTACACTGAGTACGACCCGCCTGGACACATGCAAAACCTCCTTGCTCTATAATGTTGTGCCATCGCCATTGCTTGGCCGCTGCCTTGCACTCGGTCCGCACCATACTCCTTGTACTTGCTTACAGTAGATCCACTCTCCACTGCTCGCACATCTCCTCGCTTTATGATGGCTTCGCCTACCATCGTCTGCCTTCGGCATCACACCGAATCCACACTGGCCTCAACCAGGGCGCTCCACGAGGACATGGACATGACTCACGGAACACCGTGCACATCGCTTCCACTCCAACAAATCTACAGAGAGACGAGCACTTGGACACGATGACGACTCATAGACACAACGACGACTGATCGTGCAAACTCGCATGACTCTTTGACTCATCCGACTCTCGCGGACGACGATCTTGATGAGCTCCAGCACCGCACCTTGTCACCACCTCTCGCATCAATGATCTTCTTCCACAGCCTTGCCGATGACAACCTACCGTCTCCCTCCTTGTCGCTCCACGAACGACGATCGCTTGTTCCTCCTCTTCGCCGCATCATCCAGCGACTTCATCGCCCGCCCCAAGGCGCTAGTCGGGTCGCTACCCCGGGGCAAGCACTCGAATCCTGAACCTTGCTTTGATACCAATTGTTGGAAATTCACGTGTCGTGCCCCTTCTTCTCTTTATTTCTTTTTCTCTTTTTCTCAATACCACGTTACAAAGTTATGCCCTGGCTGCATATATATATGCACAGCCAGCCACCGACCCAACCTAAACCCAATCCTACTCGTACAGAAACTACTACCTAAACACGCCGGGCACAAACAAATCCTAACCGGACTCTACTTTACTAGTTAACTCCTATCACAACACGGACTAGTACTGCTGCTACTTGCGTGCAACCAACCACATGTACTAATCACCGGCTACCTTGTTCACCATTAGTCTAAATCTAGTATAAACTCCTACTACATGACTCAACCAATACTATGACTAGGACAAGATTACCTAACAGTCTCCCCCTAATCTTGACTTACCATCTCCGCATACTTGCTTTGATCTTGACTCGTTGTAAATTCACGATTTGTCGATCCAAGCTCCGACGCATGATCCAGACTACCAGCCCACACGATCGCATCTACGCATGCAACATGCAAGATTGGACGCACCATCAATCTTCATGCCGTCTACTTAACTGGTCATTGTCCCACTACACACCGAGCTTGATCTTCAACTGCCATACCCGTACACTGAGTACGACCCGTCTGGAAACATGAAAAACCTCCTTGCTCTACAATGTTGTGCCACCGCCATTGCTTGGCCGCTGCCTTGCACTCGGTCCGCACCATACTCCTTGTACTTGCTTACAGTAGATCCACTCTCCACTGCTCGCACATCTCCTTGCTTTACGATGGCTTCGCCTACCATCGTCCGCCTTCGGCATCACACCGAATCCACACTGGCCGCAACCAGGACGCTCCACGAGAACATGGACATGACTCATGGAACACCGTGCACATCGCTTCCACTCCAACGAATCCACACAGAGACGAGCACTTGGACACGATGACGACTCACAGACACAACGACGACTGATCGTGCAAACTCGCATGACTCTTTGACTCATCCGATTCCCCCGGACGACGATCTTCATGAGCTCCAGCACCGCACCTCGGCACCACCTCTGGCATCAATGATCTTCTTCCACAGCCTTGCCGACGACAACCTACCGTCTCCCTCCTTGTCGCTCCACGAACGACGATCGCTTGTTCCTACTCTTCGCCGCATCATCCAGAGACTTCATCGCTCGCCCCAAGGCGCTAGTCGGGTCGCTACCCCGGGGCAAGCACTCGAATCATGAACCTTGCTTTGATACCAATTGTTGGAAATTCACGTGTCATGCCCCTTCTTCTCTTTATTTCTTTTTCTCTTTTTCTCAATACCACGTTACAAAGTTATGCCCTGGCTGCATATATATATGCACAGCCAGCCACCGACCCAACCTAAACCCAATCCTACTCGTATAGAAACTACTACCTAAACACGCCGGGCACAAACAAATCCTAACCGGACTCTACTTTACTAGTTAACTCCTATCACAACACGGACTAGTACTGCTGCTACTTGCGTGCAACCAGCCACATGTACTAATCACCGGCTACCTTGTTCACCATTAGTCTAAATCTAGTATAAACTCCTACTACATGACTCAACCAATACTATGACTAGGACAAGATTACCTAACAATCTCCCCCTAATCTTGACTTATCATCTCCGCATACTTGCTTTGATCTTGACTCGTTGTAAATTCACGATTTGTTGATCCAAGCTCCGACGCATGATCCAGACTACCAGCCCACACGATCGCATCTACGCATGCAACATGCAAGATTGGACGCACCACCAAGCTTCATGCCGTCAACTTAACTGGTCACTGTCCCACTACACGCCGAGCTTGATCTTCAACTGTCATACCCGTACACTGAGTACGACCCGCCTGGAAACATGCAAAACCTCCTTGCTCTACAATGTTGTGCCACCGCCATTGCTTGGCCGCTGCCTTGCACTCGGTCCGCACCATACTTCTTGTACTTGCTTACAGTAGATCCACTATCCACTGCTTGCACATCTCCTCGCTTTACGATGACTTCGCCTACCATCGTCCGTCTTCGGCATCACACCGAATCCACACTGGCCGCAACCAGGACGCTCCACGAGGACATGGACATGACTCACGGAACACCATGCACATCGCTTCCACTCCAATGAATCCACACAGAGACGAGCACTTGGACACGATGACGACTCACAGACACAACGACGACTGATCGTGCAAACTCGCATGACTCTTTGACTCATCCGACTCCCCCGGACGACGATCTTGATGAGCTCCAGCACCGCACCTTGGCACCACCTCTCGCATCAATGATCTTCTTCCACAGCCTTGCCGACGACAACCTACCGTCTCCCTCCTTGTCGCTCCATGAACGACGATCGCTTGTTCCTCCTCTTCGCCGCATCATCCAGCGACTTCATCACCCGCCCCGAGGCGCTAGTCGGGTCGCTACCCCGGGGCAAGCACTCGACTCCTGAACCTTGCTCTGATACCAATTGTTGGAAATTCACGTGTCGTGCCCCTTCTTCTCTTTATTTCTTTTTCTCTTTTTCTCAATACTACGTTAGAAAGTTATGCCCTGGCTGCATATATATATGCATAGCCAGCCACCGACCCAACCTAAACCCAATCCTACTCGTACAGAAACTACTACCTAAACACGCCGGACACAAACAAATCCTAACTGGACTCTACTTTACTAGTTAACTCCTATCACCACACGGACTAGTACTTCTGCTACTTGCCTGCAACCAGCCACATGTACTAATCACCGGCTACCTTGTTCACCATTAGTCTAAATCTAGTATAAACTCCTACTACAAGACTCAACCAATACTATGACTAGGACAAGATTACCTAACAATCTCCCCCTAATCTTGACTTATCATCTCCGCATACTTGCTTTGATCCTGACTCGTTGTAAATTCACGATTTGTCGATCCAAGCTCCGACGCATGATCCAGACTACCAGCCCACACGATCGCATCTACGCATACAACATGCAAGATTGGACGCACCATCAATCTTCATGCCATCAACTTAACTGGTCACTGTCCCACTACACGCCGAGCTTGATCTTCAACTGCCATACACGTACACTGAGTACGACCCGCCTGGAAACATGCAAAACCTCCTTGCTCTACAATGTTGTGCCACCGCCATTGCTCGGCCGCTGCCTTGCACTCGGTCCGCACCATACTCCTTGTACTTGCTTACAGTAGATCCACTCTCCACTGCTCGCACATCTCCTCGCTTTACGATGGCTTCGCCTACCATCGTCCGCCTTCGGCATCACACGGAATCCACACTGGCCGCAACCAGGACGCTCCACGAGGACATGGACATGACTCACGGAACACCGTGCACATCGCTTCCACTCCAACGAATCCACACAGAGACGAGCACTTGGACACGATGACGACTCACAGACACAACGACGACTGATCGTGCAAACTCGCATGACTCTTTGACTCATCCGACTCCCCCGGACGACGATCTTGATGAGCTCCAGCACCGCACCTCGGCACCACCTCTCGCATCAATGATCTTCTTCCACAGCCTTGCCGACGACAACCTACCGTCTCCCTCCTTGTCGCTCCACGAACGACGATCGCTTGTTCCTCCTCTTCGCCGCATCATCCAGCGACTTCATTGCCCGCCCCAAGGCGCTAGTCGGGTCGCTACCCCGGGGCAAGCACTCGACTCCTGAACCTTGCTCTGATACCAATTGTTGGAAATTCACGTGTCGTGCCCCTTCTTCTCTTTATTTCTTTTTCTCTTTTTCTCAATACCACGTTAGAAAGTTATGCCATGGCTGCATATATATATGCACAGCCAGCCACCGACCCAACCTAAACCCAATCCTACTCGTACAGAAACTACTACCTAAACACGTCGGTCACAAACAAATCCTAACCGGACTCTACTTTACTAGTTAACTCCTATCACAACACGGACCAGTACTTCTGCTACTTGCGTGCAACCAGCCACATGTACTAATCACCGGCTACCTTGTTCACCATTAGTCTAAATCTAGTATAAACTCCTACTACATGACTCAACCAATACTATGACTAGGACAAGATTACCTAACAATAACCATCACAGAACATGCATGTATATACACTGATAATTTATTGCAATAGATGCGTAGCTGATCCAGTATTTCTTGATTTTCCTTACTACTTTCAGTCGGTGTGGAACACAAAAGAGCTTTTGAAGTGATGCTAAAGTATTACCTCAACTACCATCTTTGAGTAGAATTTACTAACTCAATTACTGGGTTATGAACCTGACATGTTTCTTCTACATGTTGAAACAAAAAAGGATGCTTATGGGGGCAAACCATCTGATTCAACTGATGGTGGAGAGTTGTCTGGACATTGTACACTCAAAGAAAATGAAGAACGAAATGAAGTGGATTCATTTGCACGCAAAAGCTCCATGGGAACGCGAGTTGTGCACTCTGATGGTTTTCATGGCATAGTAAATGATCAACATGCAGGGGGGCTTATTACCTCTGATGGGCAGTTTGGTCCAATAATTAATGAGGTAAAGTGTTATATTCTTATCTCTTCACGATAGGTTGTTTTACATTTATCAAAACTAATGAGACAAGCACTCATTTTATTACTATCTGAAGTTTGATTCATCCGCAAGCACTCATTTTATTTATTGCAGAGGCTAGGTGAGCAATTTAAAACAGATCAATATCCTAGCCGTGATGCTATGAATGAGGGTATGCCATCTGGAATTCTGATCGAAGGTATCACACAAGATGGTCCACTGAAGCACGTCATTGGTGTTGGGCCTAGAACAAATGTGAGCCCTCCAAATTGCAGTAAAAGATATACCATACATTATGTTAGGCGCCGGAAAGGCGAGTCCTCCAGAGAGAATAATGGGAAGAATAGCTCCGCAAGCAGTGCTGGAAGGCCAAAAGGTGGCGATGAAGAGTATTCAGTCCTGGCTCTGTAAGTAGTGAATGAGAAAACAAGAAACAAAATGCTGCCGGAGCTAAAGAAGAGGAAGATTGGCTGAAATTCTAAACCCACAACGTGAGTGTTTTACTCCTGTGGGGGAAGCTTAGTTCGATATATGGGATCCCCAGCTAATTATCCATATACTCCTCATTGAAAATTCTGCAGGTATCGTGGCAACAGCGCACTGTTATGGTTGACAATGGAAGACACTGGACGTTTCATTGTGCCTTCCGTCACTGTAGAAGCATGCACATGTGCTGTCATTGGTTGTGTACAGTGTTGTTTCTGTTGTTTTCTAATTACCTAGATAAGTAACTAGTTTCTTTATCGTTCCTATGGTTTTTTCGACAATGTCTCAGTTTATCTCCTTGTTACATGTTGTAATCTTCCCTTTTTGCGGGAAATATATGTTGTACCGTTCGTAGGGAGTATATTTTGGTTACGATTTCTTTTTCATCATTTCCTCGTCCCTTATCTGCATCAGTTTTCACTTGGAATGGAAGCTATGTTTTGCTTAGGTGCCATACCGGATTACCCAATCCATGATATGCTCAGTTTTGCCCTGTTTGCTCAACACAATAGGACAGCACAAGTTCTAAGCATCTTGGTATATATGATCGTAAAAAAGTTCCACTCCATTTCGCAAAGGAAATGGGACTGCCCCGTTATTCATAGGTTCATCACCTCCTCAACCATGCGTGCAGAAACGGATTAATTTGAAGTTGCCACGACCGCTCAGTTTAGATGCCCTTGCATGTAGGCTCGGGGAATATCTTTGAGCTTCAGGTAAACGATGCCTTGTTCAGCCAGTGACCCTTCTTGGAATCTTGACTGGTGATGATTTCTTTCTGCCAGTGCCAGCGACCTATTTCCTCATTGTCAAATGACTCCACAAACTGCACACTACATATAATTCCACGGCACCAGCCGACCAAAACAGCGGCTCGGTAGGTCCTCGCCGGCATCAAGATCTTCAAAAGAAAACAAAGAGGACAAAAGAATCGCAACCATGTTAGGTATAATCTTGAATTAGTGTAATGTTTTAGTTCGCAAATTGCGGCAAATACGTTCGTAATCGGTTTATGTTGATTAGGTAGTTTCCTGTACGTCTGTTAGTCTAATTAGTATAGGAAGTAGATTACGGCTTCAATAGTATAGGTGTGGCGCAAAGAGATGTATCCGTGTGTTTAGGCAAGAGTCCTAGTCGGTTTAGGAGCCAGGTTGAGTCAGTTCCTATGCTTGGATATATATTAACATCGGTGTGAGCCACCACGCAGTCATGGTCGTCTATCGCGTGAACCGCACGGATTCATCGACATAATGTCAGCACCCGTCCCAGAGTGCAAGTGACTTGACGGCTTAGAGCCACAGAGCGCGGCAGTGCTGGCGGAAGTAGGCGTCACCGTTGTGTGTCGGCGGCTGCGAGTAGTGTTTCACTCGTGTTGTGATCACTCTAGTGAAGCTTAGCCTGGTCCATCGAGAGCCTGGTGGATCTTTCCATCATGCCCATTGAGGAACTAGTCGGCCAAAATGTCGTCGAGGAGCACGACAAAGACGTTGGCGAGAGCACTGACGGCCAACTACCACTGGACCACCTAGCCCGCCGCCCAGCCCACCCACTTTCACTGGCCCGCCGAGTGCGCCTGCATCTGCCTCTGGCTCGAGCGAGCCTTCTCCTCCTGTCGTTGTGCACCGGCCACCCTCCCCTAGCAACACACACACCATGCTTACTCGCGCCAAGCGCGGTCTCTTTCAGCCCATCGATCGTATGAATCTTATGGCTTCCGACTCCTCTATTTCTCCTCTCCCAAAAATATACCGGGGTGCTCTCAACGACCCACACTGACGTCGTGCTATGCACGATGAGTTTGAGGCGCTTGTCATTAACCGGACGTGGTCACTTGTCCCACGGACACCTCGTGCTTATGTTGTTTCAGGGAAGTGGATTTTCAAGCATAAGTTTCATTCGGATGGATGCCTTGCTCGCTATAAAGCTCGGTGGGTGGTCCATGGCTACTCTCAACAGCCGGGCATCGACTTCGACGAGACGTTCAGCCCGGTTGTCGAACCGGCCACCATCCGCATTGTTCTTAGCATTGCGGTTTCCCGTGCATGGCCGATCCACCAGCTTGACGTCAAGAATGCCTTTCTCAACGGCAATCTTGACGAGGGGGTTTATTGCCAACAGCCGCCTGGATTCGTTGATGACCGCTGCCCTGACTATGTGTGCCGTCTTCACAAGTCGCTATGTGGCCTCAAGCAGGCGCCCCGTGCATGGTACCAACAGTTCGCTCTCTACGCACATCGCCTCGGCTTCGTTGCATCGAAATCAGACGTCTCCCTGTTCATCTACCACCACGGACACCAGCTCGCGTACATCCTCTTGTACGTTGATGATATTGTGATCACCGCCTCTACGTCCACGCTTCTTCAGCACTTGACGCAGCAGCTACACGCCGAGTTTGCCATGACAGACCTTGGAGACCTCTCGTTTTTCCTTGGCATCTCGGTTACCCGGAACGCCAATGGCATAGTTCTCTCCCAGCGACAGTACGCCTTGGATCTTCTTCAGTGACTGTCATCCCTCGGCCACTCCAGTTGACGTCAAGGTCAAACTCTCGGCCACCGATGGTGCTCTGCTTGATGATGCTACTACTTATCGGAGTTATGCTGGCGCATTGCAGTATCTCACTCTCACCCGTCCGGACATAGCATATGATGTGCAGCAGGCCTGTCTCTATATGCATGCTCCACGCGAGCAACATCTACACTTGGTCAAGCGTATTCTTCGCTACATCAAGGGTACACTCGACCTCAGCCTGCACATTCCTTGGTCATCGTCCATGACTCTCACGGCTTACTCCGAGGCCGACTGGGCTGGTTGTCCTGACACTCGGCGGTCTACCTCAAGATATTGTATTTATCTCGATGACACAGGTATGGCGTATTTGCCCAATCAATCTCGTTTACTAATTCTTTTCTGATTTTGTTCATGCTTATTTCGTTGATACATGTGTGAAGCTGGTTCCATGTCACCCAGCATGTACATGCAATCAATCGAGTTATGAGGGCTAAAATATGTGGCTTTTAATCAATGACGAAACGTTTCCCTAAAAACATTATTGATCAAACTTGTCCGGTTTTGGAGTTCGGATATCGGAACTCACGAGAGCACAAATTAATGGGCCAACGACCTTATATATACCACTAGTAGATAGGAAAGTCAATGGCCCACTTCACATTGACATGTCGGCAGCACTAGCTAGCGGAGTAGGCCTAGTAGGGATGAGAAGCGGATGACAGTTGAACATAAGGGTTGCAGGAAGCCTTGGGAACATGAGACAACGGGACAAATTAAAGATCCTATGTTGGCGCGAGGAACACTAGGTTTGCGAGTCTTGTACGAGTGCAATCATCAAATCATGGGTGTCTAGGTCACTTGTGGGCTGGGTGCCTCAGTGGAACTAATTATTCACGCCAAGGGTCACTGTTGTGGCTGATTAATTAGGTAACGCTGGGAGTACTGATTAACGGACAGATTAAGGCCTCTTTTGGTTCATAGGATAGGATTATCGTAGGAATAGGAATTTTGTAGGAAATGAGATGACATGTATCTCAAATCCTATGAGTAGGAATAGGAAATGAGATGTCATTTGGTTGACACCGAAGGAATTTTTCCATTGAGTCTAGGCTCATTTTTATTTTCCTATGAAATGTGAAGGATAGGAATCAATCCTATGTAGGAATAGGAAATCATTCCTATCAATCAAAGGGGTCTAAAGAAAAAAAATCCTATAAGAATCCTATCCTCTAAAATTCCTATAAAATTCCTGCAAACCAAAGGAGGCCTAAAGTTATGACTTCCGAGCTTATTGGTAGCCGGAAAATCTTTTGTTGGTAGCAAGAAGGATAAGCAACAGAGACGTACATAGCTCCCATGCCATAGCTTATGACCTTTTCTGCAAAACTACTAAATTATACTCCCTCCATCTCATAATAGTTTCTTAAATTCATGAACTTACTTCAAATTCGTTAAGTTATCTTTTGAATCTGTGAACTTCTTTTCAAATGAATGAATGTTTTTCAATTTCACAAAATTTTATCAAATTCATAAACTTTTTTCAAATTGATGATTTTTTTTATTTCATGAACTTTTTTCAAATTTGTGTACATTTTATCAAATTCTTTAACTCTTTTTAAATCGATGAACTTTTTTGTCACTTTCGTATACCTTTTAAAATCTATATAATTTTTGAAACTTGTGGAGTTTTCTTTAATCTATGAATATATATATATATTTCAATTTTAAAAACCGGCAACCATGTAACCAGACTGCCCTATTATATAGCCAAGATTCCAGCCTCCTTCTGTGTCACCAGACATGGTAGGACTAAAACCACGAACAGCACAGACGTACATGTAATTTTTCCTAATTTTAATGTATCTATTATTTGCAATATTCGCTATTATCAATCAACATGAACATTTTGTTATGTCCAAATAATTTCCTTAAATTTTTTGGAATTCCAAATTGGGAACAAAAATTTTGTAAACTTGAACACGTTTCCAAATTTGTGAATAAATTGCCAACAATTGATGTTGTACACAAATTACAAACCATGTACTTTTTTTTAGATTTATCAAATTTTGGGAAATATAAGAATTTCTTAAATTTGTGAGCAAAAACATTCAAATACGGGAACATTGTTTGAAATTCCAAAATACTTTTGAATTTTGCAAAAATTATTTGAAAATATTAATATTTTTTGTATTCCATAAATATTTCAAATTTTTAAACAGGTTTCAAAAATAATAATAAAGTTCAAAAAAGAGAATAATGAATTAATGAGAAAATGAAGTAAAAAAAATAGAAAAAAAATGCTTCGGCCTTGGGCCAACTAGGCTACTGCCTCGTTTCCGTTGGGTGCCTATTGGGCCAGCCCAAGCGTGTGAAAAACGTTTATCAATTTTGAAAACAAATGTTCACGAATTTGGAAACAATTCGCAGGCTTTGGACAAAATTCATAAAACTTGAGAAGAGTTAGTTGACATGGAAAAAAGTTCAGAGATTTTAAAACAAATTTCATGAACTTAAGAAAATATTGAATAATTTGAAAAGTTCACGGATTTAAGAAAAGGTTCATGATTTAGAAATAGCATGTCAATTTAAAAAAAAAACTAAAAACAAAAACAAAAGGAAAACTGGAGAAAACGAACAAATTTTTAAAAAAATTCATGTTTCAAAAGATGTTCAAAAGTTGTTCATGTTTTGAAATTTGGTTCAAATTTCATAAAACTTGTGCTCAAATTTCGTTTATAAATTGAAATACTATTCAGAATTAAAAAATTGTTCACATTTTCTCAATAAAAATTTCTAATTTTATTTCAGAAAATATTTCATATATATGAATGTTGTTGTGTTTTCTTATATATTTCACGCTACAAAATATCACAAACAGCGATGGGGTGAAGTGTCTAGTAGTGCACGCCTTTAAGTCTGAGGTCTTCAGTTTGAGTCCTCGCTAGTTCTCCCTTTACTCTGTATTTGTACGTACTTTTAAAAAATATCATCATGCCCTTTATTATGAAAGGGTATGGGGTAATCTCAGCCATCGGCGTGTTTAC
>NC_041384.1:373345-377657 GCF_002162155.2 Triticum dicoccoides | reverse complement strand
GGGGGGGGAGCAGCAGTGTTTATATAAATGCCGGTTGTTTGGACCATTGGGTCCCTCCCCGTATTAAAATTAAAAAAATCGTCACTGATCTCCACTCGAGCCTAGGAGTTTCAAACTGTAGCTCGTGACATTCTTTAACTGGTTCCATGTCTTTTTGGGACTCAAGTTATCAAATTATTTTTTCTGGTCATGCCCGGACCCCATGAGCGTCCCCATAAAATTGAGACTCTTGTTTCCTATTCAAACCACATGGCTATGACCTTGACCTTAAAGGTTTGTCAACAAGCAGTTAGCCAAGGCAGACCACGATCAACATCATGCATGTCTCATGTTGCTTATATATTTGCATGTGTTGTGTCATGTCGCTTAGCCAAATTTATATATCATCCTCTCCCTTGATTATACGATGTACTGATACTAATACAGAACATGCTTACATCCAATCAATGGACAGATTTTTCATATCAACTGTATTTCTGGGTCAACCTGGTTGGTAACACAATTTAATAATGTGGGAAAGTATACCTCGTTGTTCTTGGACTCTAGGTTTCGTCCTCTCTTTTTTTGCGAGAGACATCAGAAGCATTACCCAAAGTCCAGCGTTACAAAGCACCATAAATAATAATCATTACATCCAAGTCCTTAGGGACCGAATCTTCTAGTTCCCAAATGAGCTGGTGGGGCACTACCACTTCCGATCCACACCCGGAGCCAGCATGACTTTGCTACCTGTGGTTGAGAAGTCATCAAAACAACAGACGAGGAACGCACCAGAGGAAGTCAGGCGCCAAACGACCACTCGCAGATGCTGGAGAGATGAATGACCTAGTCGCCAACCAACCACCCGCTGATGGTGCCACCGCGAAACAAGTTTAAAGTTAACTATTGAAACTCAAAACCATATGGATGTTGTAAATGGACAATGCAAGATGTACAATGTTGAATGACATGGCTTTGACTTTCGGGTTTAAAACACCTAAAAGGGTTAGAAAGGAAACCAAAAAAATAATTAAAAAATGAAAGTAAATAAAACAAACTCTTTCTTAGATCAAAACATAACAAGTCATAAGTATCCTATAAAATAAATAAAAAAATCAAGGCAGGCCGCGAATAGTTCATGAACACCAGCAAAAGAAGTGTATATGTTTAAAAAAATGTAATAGTAGAAGCATCATATTAGACTGGGTTGTGGGAATATATGGACGTGCCCACATGTATGAACTATCCCCGCACCACTCCCCCCCTTTCTCTGTTGACGTACTTCTGTTTTTTTTCTATTTTTTTCTTAAAATTCTAACTTACTTTGAACTTTTCTGATTTTGTTCATGTTGATTGGTTGTTACATGTGTGAAACTGCCTTCTAGTCAACTAGAATCTCCTTGAAATTGTTCAAGGGATGAATGATAAAATACTATTTGCTTTCTAATCAATGATCAAACTGGTGTGCTTTTGGGGTTGTGAGGTCACAACGCATGATCATTTATCCTATGATGATGAAAAAAAAGTTAATGCACAACAACCTTCACTTGTTTGAATAATGGATGTTCCCTTATACTCCCTCCGTTCCAAAATAGATGACTCAACTTTGTACTAACTTTAGTATAAAGTTGGGTCATCTATTTTGGAACGGAGGGAGTATATACCACCATCTTCACCTGGCTAGATAGGAAAGTCCACTGACCCACCTCACATTGACATGTCTGCAGCACAAGTAAGCTTAGTATGCCAAGTAGGTGGAACTCATGTATACAAAGACGAGGAAGGGCTGAGATGAACACAAGGGATGTAGGAAACCTAGCTTGGGAACAGGAGACAACAGGATGAACGGAAGATAAGGCTCTTGAAGAGCTTGAATTGAATTGCCATTGTTGATCTTTGCGCGTGGAAGTAATTAGTCGCGTAAAGGGTAACTGTTGTGGCTGATTTAACTAGTCTAGGATGGATAATGGTACTACTTAGTATATTCTTGATGCTGAATTTTTTGTGTGACACAGACATAGCTGGAGGAGAGTTTCGCTATGACCTTTTCTACAAAATACAAAATAAATTATATTTGTTGGCCTCGATCAGGCCATCACTTCCGCCCATGACCTAGAATAGAAATTCGTACTCGTGCCGTTGCATGCCTTGGAATGTGTTTCTGGAGTCCACGCCATGCATGCTTCACCATCTGCAACTGTCACAAAAACTATAATGAAGACGGCAACAACTAAAGAGGAAGGCCCAACCCAGCCAAGGCGGTCAAAGCGTGGAGGCCAGCCTAACTGTCAAATATGATGGTATTTTTGGGCTACAGTGGTGTGAGTGAGAGGGCAATCAAAGAACCAGACACTGGCGGCAGCCATTACAGGATCTCCAAAAACCTGTCATCCATGGTGTCCTGAATAAGGGACCTCTCATCATGTCGACTCCCCAACGACGACTCTTCCCTGACATTGACTGTCTCTTCGACGACATGGGCGACAACAATGCCAACGCCAACACTAATGCTACCGCTGCTGCTCAGTATGTGTTCTTGTCTTCTCTATTTGAGATCAAACTAGAGGTTCTTATTCTAGCATCTGCCCTAGATATGTTTTCTTTAAGTTCTCAACTTCAGATGCTATCTGCCTACTTTCTGTTGGATTGCTTGACTTGTCTTGCCTCTGTTATTGTGGTCATGTTTTCTCTACCATTTCTTTTGATTAAATTATATTCTAAATTGCTCATATATTCAACAGTTTTTTTTTGAAACATGTATTCAACAGTCGCTACGTGCGGGAGAGGCTCGGAGGGCCCGCGCGGTGTAGTCTCTATGTGTGGATGTGTGGATGGAAAATGGAACCATACAAACTTCAATATTTTCTAGTTATTAACGCTAGTCTAGCACATTGGGCCCAAAATCTTTCAAGTGTGGGAAATATACCAGGCTTGACGACTGCTCGAGATGCTTCCAACTCCTATGAGTTCTTACTTCTTATATCTGTTCAGTTCTTCTCTCATCTCTTCATAATATTTTTATGTGATTTCTGCTAGTTACTTCGTGTAGTATGCTGATGCTTTCAACATGTGAAATGTCGTGGAATATGGATCTTTCTTTTTACAACCTGACATAGATGTGGTGGTCTATGTAAACAAGAAATAGTATTCCCCCGAGCGAATGTCGCTGGAGTGTTCCCTTTTTTTATAAGAGGTGAATACCCATGAGTGGCGGGGACCTCTTAAATTTTGGTGCATATATGCACTAATCATTTATTCTTGAATGCTTGAGCTCACTGTATTAAAGTACTATGCATTTAACTTAGCAATTTTGATTTGACTACCCCGAAGTAAGTATTTCGAAGGAAGGAATGAGCTAGTACTCTACTCAGGGGACTTTTCTGGGCCACACGTGCCCCGGAAAGACAAAAGACTGCCTACTTCTGCACAGCTAAGCTAAGGCCACCAAGATAGATGGCTGGTTAGTAATAGCGAACAAATTAAGACAGTGGTTGAACTCATGAAGGACTCGAAACCGACCCAACTGTCCATCCAAAAGAGTGTTTTGATACCCCTTCCTATGGTCACCGCTGCACCTAAGCATAAGCACGGCTTCAGGGATTGAATTGCCTGCCAACAAAACTGAGATCCCCTCGATTGTGAACTCATGGAAAATGATTCCCTGAGATATTTTGCCTTACATACTAGGTTATGAGGTGCATGACGAGGGCGACAAACCTGCGGCTTCCAGGGACCTGCTCACCGTCTTACAATCCGCTCCTGAGAGCCAAGAAGAACCACTTTTCTCAACACATGGTGTGAATTTTGAAAATAAAAATCTTGTTTCAAACTTCCATTTTTACTTCCACTAATATCATCATGATCCTACGTGCCTGCTCTCTGGAGAAAAGTAATTCTCCGGTGCACAGGGGGGACCCACGCATGGGCCATCCGTTCATCTAGGTGGAGATTCTGATGCATGCATACATCTTCTAGTTGAATAATCGCCCATCTAATCATGTCATATCCGTTAATCATATAGTCCACCCACGCACTATCTTGCATGCAACACACCAAATAACCATGCTTTCTCATGTGATTTCAAAGTTTGAAATCATTTTACCTTAGGCCCGAAAGCCCAATTTAACTTTCATCTATATACTTATGTTCCATGTGAAGAGGACATTTAAATAAGATACTGTTGAAAATATTTTGATAAGTTTTTAAATTAGATTCTTGAAACATGATGAAATATGGTAAATTTAGGATATAGCCTACCAACATGTCAAAAGTGGCGAATAGACTTTCAACAAACACCACCAACACTACTCGCAAAAAAAACACCACCAACACC